>NC_047520.1:1918740-2011240 GCF_902827115.2 Pseudochaenichthys georgianus
GATGTATCAACATGTGGGCATCCTCATGTGCATACTCCCTCTGAGGTCCTACAAAGGTCACGGATTATTGTTGATGTTATTGTTGATTTGTCTCCAGAATATTCTCACTCAATTCCTCCCAAAAGCCAACATCAACAATAACATCAACAACATCAACGACTCGTTATTTAAATGATACATCACACACGCGTCAGTTTGCCATGTGCTTTAGGGCGTTCGACACGTATACAAGAAACAAACATAAGTATTGACGCTTGGTTGTTGTTGTTTATTTTTTGAAGACAGATTGTGTTTCTCCTCCAGCGATATAAAGTGCTCCGTCACGGGTTCACGTCTCTCCCATCACTCCTTAACTCGGACGTACAGAAGTCCTCTGACACGTCGTCCCTGCTCTTCATGAGATACTACAGACCCACCCACTGGCTTCAGTGGGTGGGTCTGTAGTATCCCCTCTCCAAAGTAGGGCTGCTCGATTACGGCAACAATTATAATCTCGATTATTTGGGTAATAATTGATTTCACGATTATTAGAAACTTTGAAAACATCAATTTATTGGAGAAAAATATGTGAACAGAATGTTTTAACAGTTGATTACCCTGAACCGTAAGAATAACTCAACGGAAAACCAATAAGAAAAAAAAAGAAAAAAAAACCAATAAGAAAAAAAAGAGGAAAAAAAACCAATAAGAAAAAAAAAGAAAAAAAAATAAGAAAAAGAAGAAAATGTAAAAATAATAATAATCGTTTTATTTCGATTACGTTGTTTTCGTAATCGTTGCAAGCCATAATCGTAATTAAAATACGATTAAAATACGATTAATTGAGCAGCCCTACTCGAAAGTGCATAGCTTTTTGTGATGACGTAACTTAAATTTGACACCGATATGACCTGACAGAGATATGTGTGTGTGTGTGTGTGTGTGTGTGTGTGTGTGGGGGGTGTGTCCAGGTTCGAGACATGTAAATATAATTAGCCTATTTCACGCTCAATCTCACCCTGCGATAGTTGACCCCTGAGGGGGTGTGTGTGTGTGTGTGTGTGTGTGTGTGTGTGTGTGTGTGTGTGTGTGTGTGTGTGTGTGTGTGTGTGTGTGTGGGTGTGTGTGTACAGTAAGTACAGTCATTGCTCTGATTTGTTGTCTGTGCTGATAACTGAGCTCTTGCTTTACTGAGAAGACTTTATTTCAAATGTGAGTAACCGGAGGGAGTCGTCTGTCCTGCCGAGTTATTATAATTTCAACAAGGAATGCTACAACCAGCCTCAACTTGCGCGCACACACACACACACACACACACACACACAAAGATCCAGGGGAAGTCACTATTAAGCAAGATTCGAAGGCTGCTGAATAATCAAATCGTGAATGCTTCAGAATGGGGCCGATGAGACAAAGACAGGCGAGGCCTTTGCAGTGTTGCTAACGAGTGTCTGCGTGTCGGAGCAGTCACTCAGAGGGTGAGACCGATGCCGGAGGAACATCTGACGCCCAAACAACCTGACCGTTCAATACTATTGGTGCCAACACAGATGATTATGTGTTTCCCATCGTTGGCTTCACACGCCGGCGACAGCATAGCAACCAAAACGTGCTATCTTTGTCGAGCGCATGTTCATCACAACAGGAATTACATCGTAAGTCTGTGTATAGGGAATCTAAAAAGGCCTCTTATCTTCGTCTGATGCTTCGTCCTAATGAACCCCTCTTTTGAGCAGCCCTCGCCCCCGACTAAATATAGCTCAGAATGCGACCGGCGCTTCCAAACATCGGTGGTGTTTTTATTCAACGTGTGTGTGACTGGAAACAGAAACAGGAAGCTGGAAGAGGTGAAACATCACACAGTGGGGGGTGTGTGTGTGTGTGTGTGTGTGTGTGTGAAAAATATATTCTTGCTGCCTGCTCAAGGCATTCAACAACACACACACACACAGAGGAGAATGTGGCAGCCAGAGGTGTCACACAAAGTTGTCAAGTCATATAACAAATTGATCTTGAGTGAGGCCACACACACACACACACACACACACACACACACACACACACACACACACACACACACACACACACACACACACACACACACACACACACACACACACACACACACACACACACACACACAGTTTACAAGCCTTTAATAGTCCAGTTCCTGCTGCATTTCCCTTTTCATTCACTATCGATGTCCGCTCTGGACAAACCGTTCAAAGGCAGCTGGTCAAGGACACGGTTTACTCCGAGAGGGAAACTGTTTGATGCTTTAATGAAACCTGCTCTTTTAAATAATGAACTATGATTAAAGGTCCAAACCAATAAAAGGAGCATTCGTCTGAAATGCATTTTGTATTTACCATACATATTTCCCACATCCATATGTATGAATGAGATATAATGAAAATACGGTATGCGCATTGCCCCTTTGTTTAAGCTTCCTATAGCTTATCGGGGTTTCGCATGTCTCCATTGTTTCTTATATATATATTTGTATAAACTAAATTAAATACACAATTGTTAACTGGACTGTCTCCTCTGTGTTGTGGGAGTGAGGCAGGTCTAAAGTCATGCCGCTTCCTCCCCCTACTTGCTAATGGGATGTGAAACCATGGAGCCTGGCACAGACACCAAGATACACAGAAAAGTCATTCAGTCTGTGAGTGCACTTTCCACTAAATTATTAAGCAACACTCACGAGCATCCAAAGCACGTGACAGACACCAACCAGTGGCTTTCTGCGTGCACTATAATGAGGTGTTATCAAATGACCCACTCATTCATTTGGTACACACACAGGCAGCTGCACTTGACACTCCTTGATATATATCTTGGCTTTTGCTAACAACCTAGCATGCCAAATAGCCAACACAACTCTTTCAAATAAAGTATCACGCTTTGGGGACAAATAGAAGAGGCTTTCAACAAAAAAAGGGAGTTGTTAGCTACCAGAAACACCCCCTTCTCCCACTGTATGCTCTGACACCAGTGAGCAGAATGTCAATTAGTTAGTTAGCTTGGTTAGCTTAGCTTAAGTTGCTCCAATGTTTTTGGGCTAACTTGACAAACGCTGGCAACAAACATAAAAGGAAATTGTCCGGTGGTCATTGTTAGACAGTCACGCATCAGTATGCATGTTTACACACCGGTGACAATAATGTGAATCAGCTAGACTTCATGTTTGCTAAAGTTAACGCAGCTAGCTGTCCGATAATGGACACACAGCCAGTTAAAGTTTTGAGTTGCTAACTTGATGCTAATCACAGCTAGCCGAGTGACGCCGGGATTCAGCTGCTTTCCCCGCGGTAAAATCAGGATGAAGCGCCGGTGGTGGTACTCACCGGAGGGTCGGTCCGATACAGTTGGTGTCGGTGCTCTCGATTTCCCGCAGGATGCGTTCGTGTTCCGCGGCTGTCTCCACACTGGTCGCCATCCTGCATGTTGCTCTGGACGGATCCGAGCTGAGCCGAGCCAGTGACGTCATGCAGGAGGAACCGGGTTCGTTCGATGTGTTTCACGGGGCAGCCCGGGGGGGATTATGAATACATACTCAAAGTTGTTATTATATTTAATTAAAATATGCATTTAAGTGTCTTTGAGCATTAGGAAAATCGCTATAAAAATCCAATGTATTACTATTATTATTATTAATAGTATTATATGTACATTGTATAGGCCTACCGGTATTATTCTATAACATCTTATTTTCATTTTATATCCTTTGTCTTTTTAAAGTTACCATTTCTATTTTCTTCAGAGGTCGAAGTGCATTTACTCAAGTACACATTTGAGATATTTGTACTTCCCCTGAGTAATATAATTCATACTACTTTATACTTAAAGGTGGGGTAGGTACATTTCAGAAACCGGCTCGAGATACACTTTTTGTTATATTCCATGGAATGCTCTGAACATCCCGATAGCAAAGAATATCTGAAGTGCTTTGACAAAAAATCCATAACAAAATTTCATCTGTAGAAGCCGTAATACTGTAAAAAGTACAACCGCCGGCTAAACGGATTGGACGGCCTACCTGCCTGTCAGCCTTCCATCGGGGCACACTTATCTCGTGCCCTCATTGGTCATGTGCGCGTTCGTATGTGTTGGAGGAGGGGCTCTATAAGGAAGTGGCAGATTTTCTCCGGTTGTGTATTTTCAAATTCTAGCGATCTCGAGCCGGTTCCTCAAATGTAATAATAATAATTGGTCGTGCTTTTTACAGTATTACGGCTTCCACAGATGACATTTTTTATGGATTTGTTGTCAAAGCACTTCAGATATTCATTGCTGTCGGGATGTTAAGAGCATTCCATGGAATATAACAACAAGTGTATCTCGAGCCGGTTTCTCAAACTTACCTACCCCACCTTTAATGTTGGGAGGCAATGTTATACTCCATTTATTATACAGATTTAGTTACTTAATAAAATCAGATGTTGACACACACAATATAGGAAACACGTTTAAAATACAAAAAACTAAATTCATAAGAAGTATTTTGTCCAAATATATTTCACAATTCCAGCTTCTTAAATGTGAATATTTGCTGTTATCGCTTTAAAATATTTTAAAACATGAGTACTTTTACTCTGGGTACTTTAAGTACAATTCTCTTATCGTACTTCAATACTTTTACTTGAAATTGAGTATTTCTACAGTGTGGTGTTAGTACTTTTACTCAAGTAAGGAATTTAAAAACCTTTCCCACCACTACCTTGTTTAATAGTATGATATGTACATTCTTACATTTTCTATTTTTAGTCTATTTTCTTCACTTTTTAATGACTTTTTTTAAATTGCATTTAATCGTCCTCTTATCAAATGTTTTTGGAATGTTTTTGAACGTTGTCTCAATGCTTTCGATGTCAAGTACTTTGCATTTGTCGCTGAAAAGTGCTGTAAAAGTCATCTTGTCTTGAACAAATAGTCCATTGCGTAAATATAAAAATGAAAGCAGGGGTCACAAAGAAAAGTACAGAGGGTTTAACAAATACAAATATTCTTCTTTATTTCATTTCTGACCGTCTAGAAGTTTACCACAGTGCCTTCTTCACAAACTGTAGTGTAAAACATCCATATGCAATAACAACAATACTATTTAAAATCTTAAACTTTATTTAAGTTTCAGGGGGCGTTTGTGAAATTCTTCATACAAGTAGCAATATGTTACGGTGATGAGAACTTAGCAGCATGTTAATATTTACATAACAAAGGACGTTTCCATCCTAAAATGTGTTTAATTCAAGTACGGTAGGGATGGAAACCAAGTGAAAATATGTTCATGATATGTTTGTATATTAAGCTACGTCAGTGCTCCCTGAGTGCAGTACAGCTGATAAACTGTTCTGCTCAGAGCTGGACCCAGGTTCCTGGAAAAAAGGGAAAATTAAATGTAAATTAATTGCAATTTCTTACAGTACTGCCATTACGTCAATTTGTATCTGAACTGTGAGTAAACGCCACAGTACTTTGACTCAGGTTTTCAAGTTGATATCAACAAATACTATCGTACTTTTTGGACTATAAGCCGCGACTTTTTTCCCCATTTTTCTTGTACAGCTAACGGCCACTAGGGAACCTCCTACATCTATGGATTTTACAGGTAAAATTAACCACCTTTAACCCTATGGGCTCTAGGACCGGTCCGCGCTCCAGCAGGAAAAGCTGGAGGCCGGAAAAGAGCGAGACAAGGTAGCGCGCCAAAGTAAAAGTGGAACCGAGAGACAGAACGAGAGCAAGACAGACGGACAATTTAGCTGCTGCGGCTTATATGCGGGTGCGCCTTTTAGTCCGAAAAGTACGGTACATGGATCATTAGAGCATGCTGGGAGAAATATGAAACCAGTTGGACTACAAACCTTTTGAGCTTCCCGTATCTGATGGAGGAGAGGAGCTTCTCCTTATCAGATTCACCTGCACATCGCTCATAGGCTGTCAGGAGACTGAGATTAAGAGAGGAAGAAAGATTTGAATTAAATATCAACAATATCTTATAGTAGCGCAATGTCTTGTACTCGTGAATATAAGAGAGTTTGCATAAAAATGTGTTGATAAAACGGACAAGTCAAATCAAGCAATCTGATTGGTTCTTAGCCGTGATATAATGAGCGTATATCACGGGGAGAATTGTAGTTACTTTTCACAAGTCAGTATCCCTCCGCGTCTGAGAAAAAGCTACAACCGTTACAGCTGTTACATTACGTCCGTTATGAAACTAACTAGCAAAGCTCAAGATGGAAACATGTAAGGTTAACTTGGACCTCCGGGTGGCCTCACTATGGAGGAGTGGATTGAGGAGTGCCTCCAGCATCTCCAGAGAGCACCTAAACGACGACATGCAGAGCTGCGTGAAGAGCAGGTAGACCAACCGGAGAAGTAGCTCCATTCAAAAGATTTCTGATGCGTCTTGAAACAAAGCAGAGACATGATGGCCGTTAGTGGCCACAGGTGCAAAGCTCTCTCTAGAGCTGCTGGAAGCCAAATCTCGGGGACCGGAGAAAGTGGAGCAATATTCTCGCCACGCCAAGCGACAGCCTAGAACAACCTCAACAAGTAACCTCGTAAGCCATGCTACTGATGCTGGACAGGTTTTCAGTGGCAACACACACATTAATGTAAATAAATAGCCAAATAATGGATCAACGCTCTCTGTCTAATATGTTCGCTAGCTGTTAGTGGTGTTGCATAGCAACCACCTCGCACTATGTTTCTCGCAGAAGGCAACGGAGGGACTATTTTATTTTGAACATCATTATTTACTAATAAAAACTATTTAAATTAGAGTGTGCATTTTTCTTTCATATTGCCACACTTGGTAACCGTTTTATAAAAGCAATAGCTCACTTCAGGCCGTGGTGTATGCTCATTATATCACAGCTAAGGGGCGTGGTTCGGCCCGACGCCAAGTATACCCTCATGTTTCAACCTGGTTTTTAATTACCCAAAGTCAGAAATGTCTCCTTTATTTTTTTATCGTATTCTTTGTTATATGAACACATATTTCATATTCCTTCAACTTACCGGTCCCATTTTGTCTATTGCATTATTGTATTGGGTTTCATGTCTAACTCTTTCATGCTGGGTACATTGTGTGTTGCACTGCTGGAGGAGGAGCATGAGACTTAAGATTACAATGTAGTTTTGCGACATGAAAAATAAACCTTTGAATCCTTGAAATGTAATGTTTTAATAATAATACATTTTATTTATATAGACGGCTTTCAAGGCTCTCAAGGTTGCCATACAAGACACACAAAACTAAAAATGGAGGGAGAGTCAGAAACTAAAGGGCAGCAGGTGAAGTTTTGCTTCCATGATATCTATCTCTGCTCGTGCCAACTGCCTCGTTCTTTGTATACGTTATCTAAAAACACCGTTGTTGCTGCTGCAGGAAATCCTGAGTGCATTGCCAGGAACGAAAGGTGGGAATACTTGATCAGGTGAGATGTGTGAACATCCTGTCTCGTGGGTTACCTGAGTGGGGTGCTGTAGAGCTCCAGGACAGCAGCTGCTTTGTCTCCCGACAGTCCGCTCACCTGCATCAGCTGCCGCGCAAACACTTCTTTCACCGTCTGACTCTGAGAGGGAGAGATGTATTTATTCAAATAGATTATGAACCGATGAGCTGATAACCAGTTCTATCACAAACATAAAAAGGTTGCTTGGTCTAATTAGAAAAATATTGTTTGTCAAGTATGCCTCAGTGACGAGACATCCCTTCTGCTATCGTATTAAGTTCATGAACATTGTATAATAATAATGCATTTTATTTATATAGCGCTTTTCACAACTCAAAGACGCTTTACAGGATGAGGGAGGGTAGACAAACAAGGACAGTCAAGAGGAAGATGATTGAGAGGGGCGGGGCTTATGGGTAGACAGAGTTGAAAAGATGTGTTTTGAGGCGGGACTGAAAGACTGTGAGGGACTCAGAGTCACGGAGATCTTGCGTGTGTGAGAGAAGGGGGGGCCAGATGGTGGAGGGCTTTGTAGGTGAGGACCAGAGTGTTGTAGTTGATGGGAGACAGGAAGCCAGTGGAGGTCTTTGAGGACTGGGATATCAGATACTGTTCCCTAACTGGGGACATGTTCTCAACTGTCTTCTGAATAAAGAATTGTAAAAAATAGATTCTGGACCAACAGGGTAGTTGGAAATTAAAACAGTTATTGCGAAAAGTCTTTCTTTAAATGCAAAAACAAAGAGACGGACACACACACCTTGTTTTTGATTGCACCGTGGTTGAACTCTGCAAAGGAGATAAGAGAGCAGGGGGGGGTCCCTCTCTCCTCCTCCTCCCCATCCCCCTCCAGCTCTCTGGAGCGACACGTCAGTGTACAGTTCTGGAAAACAGATTAAAACGTTTATTATCATAACTATTCCACTTGTTTTGGGGCCGACTTGGACACAATATACTCATTTCTTTATAGAACAAGGCTTCAAAAGGCTAGAAGAACATGTCTGAGTGATTGAAGTCGAGGCAAAACCCTACCGACGATTTTAAAAACATATACATGTATTGCTTTTATAAAATATGTATTTAAACGTTTACCTGGTAGAGTTTATTAAGGTATCGAGTCATGACGGTGAGGTAGGCCATCGACTCCCTCACGTCCTGGACTCTCTTCACAAAGAAGCGATCAATAACCTGACACACACACACACACACACACACACACACACACACACACACACACACACACACACACACACACACACACACACACACACACACACACACACACACACACACACACACACACACACACACACACACACACACAAAAGACAACATGTATACATCAGAGACTCGCTGGAGACGCTGTAGTACACGTGCCGGCCTGTAAGTGGCGCCGTACTTCTGCCACGAAATACACCAAAAGCAGCGAAGAAGACCCCCGGAGCATGGTTGCCATGGTTGCCCTTCTGTTTATGCCCCGCGGTGGATTTAGCAGCAGGTAGTTCATGTAGTTCTCCATGTCCACTTGTTGCCGATGGTTGTGGTAGAGGAGCTAGTGTTGCACGGTGTACCGATACTCGAAAGGTACCGCGATACTCTGCCGTTAAAAACCGTACGATTCCTCCGTCTCATTAGTATCGGTACTTTAAGAATGATGGGGGAAAGTACTCCGGGGAGAAAGCGCCGTTTTAATAAGAGCCGTGTGTGTTCAGCGCTCTGCTTCCACTCCCTGCACTGCAGCCGTGTCTGCAGTCCCTCCCCTCTCAAGCACGCGCTAAGCCCCTCCCCTCTCAAGCACGCGCTAAGCCCCTCGCCTCTCTCGTGCACGCGCTAAGTCCCTCCCCTCTCAAGCACGCTCTAAGTCCCTCCCCTCTCTCAAGCACACTCTAAGTCCCTCCCCTCTCAAGCACGCTCTAAGTCCCTCCCCTCTCTCAAGCACGCTCCAAGTCCCTCTCCTCTCAAGCACGCTCTAAGTCCCTCCCCTCTCAAGCACGCTCTAAGTCCCTCCCCTCTCTCGTGCACGCGCTAAGTCCCTCCCCTCTCAAGCACGCGCTAAGTCCCTCCCCTCTCTCAAGCACGCTCTAAGTCCCTCCCCTCTCAAGCACGCTCTAAGTCCCTCCCCTCTCAAGCAGGCGCTAAGTGCCTCCCCTCTCAAGCACGCACTAAGTCCCTCCCCTCTCAAGCACGCTCTAAGTCCCTCCCCTCTCAAGCACGCGCTAAGTGCCTCCCCTCTCAAGCATGCTCTAAGTCCCTCCCCTCTCAAGCACGCTCTAAGTCCCTCCCCTCTCTCGTGCACGCTCCAAGTGCCTCCCCTCTCTCAAGCACGCTCCAAGTCCCTCCCCTCTCTCAAGCACGCTCTAAGTCCCTCCCCCAAGCACGCTCTAAGTCCCTCCCCCAAGCACGCTCTAAGTCCCTCCCCTCTCTCGTGCACGCTCTAAGTGCCTCCCCTCTCTCAAGCACGCTCCAAGTCCCTCCCCTCTCAAGCACGCTCTAAGTGCCTCCCCTCTCAAGCACGCTCTAAGTCCCTCTCCTCTCTCAAGCACGCTCTAAGTGCCTCCGATCTCTCGTGCACGCTCTAAGTCCCTCCCCTCTCTCGTGCACGCTCTAAGTGCCTCCCCTCTCTCGTGCACGCTCTAAGTCCCTCCCTTCTCTCGTGCACGCTCTAAGTCCCTCCCCTCTCTCGTGCACGTGCTAAGTCCCTCCCCTCTCTGAAGCACGCGCTAAGTGCCTCCCCTCTCTCAAGCATGTGCTAAGTGCCTCCCCTCTCAAGCACGCTCTAAGTGCCTCCCCTCTCAAGCACGCTCTAAGTCCCTCCCCTCTCAAGCACGTTCTAAGTCCCTCCCCTCTCTCGTGCACGCTCCAAGTGCCTCCCCTCTCTCAAGCACGCTCCAAGTCCCTCCCCTCTCTCAAGCACGCTCTAAGTGCCTCCCCTCTCTCAAGCACGCTCCAAGTGCCTCCCCTCTCAAGCACGCGCTAAGTCCCTCCCCTCTCTCGTGCATGCTCCGAGTCCCTCCCCTCTCAAGCACGCTCTAAGTCCCTCCCCTCTCAAGCACGCTCTAAGTGCCTCCCCTCTCAAGCACGCTCTAAGTGCCTCCCCTCTCTCAAGCACGCTCTAAGTCCCTCCCCTCTCTCAAGCACGCGCTAAGTGCCTCCCCTCTCTCAAGCACGCTCTAAGTGCCTCCCCTCTCTCAAGCACGCTCTAAGTGCCTCCCCTCTCTCAAGCACGCTCTAAGTCCCTCCCCTCTCTCGTGCACGCTCTAAGTGCCTCCCCTCTCTCGTGCACGCTCTAAGTGCCTCCCCTCTCTCGTGCATGCTCTAAGTCCCTCCCCTCTCAAGCACGCTCTAAGTCCCTCCCCTCTCTCGTGCACGCTCTAAGTGCCTCCCCTCTCAAGCACGCTCTAAGTCCCTCCCCTCTCTCAAGCACGCTCTAAGTGCCTCCCATCTCTCGTGCACGCTCTAAGTCCCTCCCCTCTCTCGTGCACACTCTAAGTGCCTCCCCTCTCTCGTGCACGCGCTAGCTGCCAGAGCATGTGAGAAAGCGAGAAGCATGGCTGCAAGTGGGAGTGTTATGCCGCTGCGCCTTCGGCTTGTTGACAAAAAAGACGCCAGAAGCGAAAAACAAAAAAGTTGTTTATTGATGATGCTTAAATTGTATTTAATACAAATTCTAGTCATTTATTTAATTTATTGTTCGCATTGTTTAAAAGTTTGTGTTCTGGTTCTGGTGTGAAATAAAGCAGAATAATTACATTTAAGACTGTTTCCCTTTTTTTCGCAATCTCAATTCTTGACTTGGTATCGAAACCAAAATGTTGGTATCGTGACAACACTAAGAGGAGCTGTAGATGTTGCACTAACATCTGTAGCATGGTCAGTAGCACTAGCTACTGACCATGCTACAGCAGTGAGCAGGAGGCGGGGCTATGGCTTCATCCTTATCAGGAAATGATTGTATGGGGCGTACACACGGAGCCGTTTGGCCCCCAGAGCGTTCCGGTTGCAGATCTATCCACCTATACGTAGCGGATACAACCGTTTGCGTTCTCGTGTAAACAGCACCTAAAGCACCATGCAGGTGTGTGAGTGTGTGTTCTCTCACCTGTGTGTTGACGATGGCCTGCTGCAGCGTGGTCTCAGGTAAACTCAGGTGAGAGGCAGCCTTCCCACACTCCTCCACCAGGTAGCAGGGGTTACGCAGACCACAGCGCTTCAGACGGAACTGATGAGGAGAAGAAAGGAACATTTCTCGTTGTGCACGTGTAAAAAATCACTCTTTATATAATTTGAGTAACAGCATCGTAGAATGTCAATTAGTGTTTTTAAATTTATAACAAGATGGAAAATGGGTTTTTTTTATCAAAAGATACGGAGAGTAAAAGCAAAGAAACTCATTACAGAAGATTTAACCTTTTTGATTTGCGATTAAATGTTTAAATTAATCATCAAGTGCAAATAAAACTTAAGATGCACCCTATGTACCTACTTTTGGACATGCACTTGAAGACAGACATGTATATACATTTTAAGTATCCATATATGTATGTTTACAGTTCCACCGAATTATTATATTGTTATTTTGATATATTCCGTGTTTCACTCGTATACCTGTTGCTGCTTTACCCATAGAATAACCCTACAGGGATTGATAAAGGTTCATCTAATCTTAAATATGATTTTCTACATTTCATATCATAATAAACTGAAAATATCTTTGGGATTATTGCCCATCTGTCGGGCAAAACAAGCCATGTCAAGTCAGCATGCAGGGCTCTGGTTAACGGAGTACATGACTAATCATTCGACGGAGAAGACTCAAGTTGACGGAGATGTATTTTCTTCACCTTCTGTTCCCTGAAGCGCCCGTCGATGATGCTGCCGCACAGGTCGTCCATCCTCTTCCTCTCGATGATGTAATCCAGGACGAGCTCACGGCCGACGGGGGTCCGCAACTGACCTGGAGTCAGAGAAAAACTAAATGATTACGAGTTGGAATTTATTACAAAAATGGGGACATTGCAGAAGCGGTGGACGGTCAAAGTGAAGAGAGTAAACTTCGGTGAGGAAATGTTGAATATGGTTCGTCTATTTGGACGATATAAATAAAATAATTTATTTATATTCTTGGTCTGTACTTTAAACTGATTTCTACTAACTGCACACTTTTTATTTTAGCATTATTTTGTAATCTGCCATATGTCTAATGTTTGGTTTGTGTAATGTGATAAATGTAAAAAATCAATAAATACATGTTTAAAAATAATAATAATAATAATTATGAGTTTATGTAGATAGTCTTGAGACATGCTAAGGGACACAAGGTGATGTGATTCTCTTCCTCACTTCCTATGTCTTTTACTTTATGTTAAAGGTCCCCTATTGTACTGTTTTTCATCAATATATCACAGGTCTCAGATATATACAGAGCCTGGCTCTGATTGGCTGAAACACCAAACAGCCCTGTTTGCAAAGTGCTGATTCTCTGTCTGTTACTTTAGATCAAATCAAATCAAGTTTATTTATAAAGCACATTTTAAAACAACTTTCGGTCGCGCCAAAGTGCTGTACATGAATAAAAAATATACGGAACATATTGCAATTTGTAGCATTTAAGTTAAAAACAACAAATATAAAGGCAGACAGTTAAAATACAAAATGAAAAATGTCATGCTCTGCTCACTTTTAAAAGGCCAGAGAGAAAAAGTGTGTTTTTAGAGAGGATTTAAAAGCCCCTAGTGTCTGGGCCGACCTCACAGGTAAGGGCAGAGTGTTCCAGAGCCTGGGACCAGCTGCTGCGAAGGCTCGGTGCCCTCTAGTTTTTAGCCTGGTTTTCGGCACTACCAGCAGCATTTGGTCGGCAGACCTTAGAGCTCTGGCTGGGGTGTATCGCTGGATTAAGTCAGCTATATAAGCCGGAGCCAGCCCGTTTAGGGCCTTAAAAACAAATAAAAGGAGTTTAAAATCTATTCGGAACCGAACTGGAAGCCAGTGAAGTGAGGCCAGAATGGGGGTAATGTGGTCACGCCTTTTGTGGCCAGTCAGGAGACGTGCAGCTGCGTTCTGTACTAGCTGCAGGCGTTTTATGGATGCCTGATCCATGCCCACATACAAAGCGTTGCAGTAGTCCAGTCGCGATGTCACAAAAGCGTTAATTACCCTCTCTAAGTCTTTAAAAGATAAAAACGACTTGGTCTTAGCCAATAGTCGTAATTTAAAAAAGCAGGTTTTGACTACGCTGCTGACCTGTTTATGGAATTTAAAAGTGCTATTGAAGGTTACTCCAAGGTTCGTTACAGCGGGGAGGATGTTTTTACTCAGGGAGCCAAGAATGTCAACCTGGGAGGCCGGAGGTTGGGGTCCAAAAAAAATTACCTCGGTCTTGCTCTCGTTGAGGGTGAGGAAGTTTTGGCTCAGCCAGGATTTAATTTCAGCCAAGCAGTCCATCAATTGCTGTAAGGAGTTGGCATTAGCATTGAGAGGTAGATATATCTGAACGTCATCAGCGTAGCAGTGGAAGGGGATGTTGTGCTTGGAGAGAATTGCACCTAGGGGCAGTATATATAATAGAAAGAGGATGGGGCCCAGAATAGAACCTTGGGGAACCCCACAGGTAAGGGGGGCTTTTGCAGAGGAGAAGGCACCTAGCTGCACTGAAAGGCTACGGTCTGTTAGGTAGGACCTGAACCATGCCAGAGCAGAGCCTGTGATGCCTGCGGACTGTTCGAGCCGCGACAACAGAATGCTGTGGTCCACGGTATCGAAGGCCGCTGTCAGGTCCAACAGCACCAGGACAGCTGGGCTACCTGAGTCGGCGGCTAGGAGGAGATCATTAAAAACTCTTAAAAGGGCTGTTTCAGTACTATGCATGGGTTTGAAACCAGACTGAAACTTTTCATGGATGCCATGCATGGTTAAAAAAGACTGCAGCTGGGCGTAGACTACTCGCTCCAGCGGTTTAGATAAAAACGGTAGCTGGGAGATGGGCCTAAAATTTGCAAGAATGGAGGGGTCGAGATTTTTCTTTTTTAGCAGTGGCTTGACCACAGCATGTTTGAAGGCAGCTGGGACACATCCTGAGCTGAGAGAGGTGTTTATAAGTAATAAAATACTTGCTCCAACTGAATCGAAAACGTCTCTGAGAAGGCGAGAGGGAATGCTGTCTGAGGTGCAGTTTGTCGGCCGCAGGTGCTTGACAACATCTGAGAGAGAAGAGAGGGATACAGGCTCAAAGTGGTCGAGGACAGCAGCACACAGAAGAGGGGCAGAATCTGGGTTAGCACTAGTGTGGGCTAGCCTAAGAGCAGATACTTTTTCAATAAAAAATGACAGAAACTTATCACAGAGAGTAGTCGATGGTACAATTGGAGAAACATCACAGGGATTAATGATCGAGTTGAGGACATTAAAAAGAACCTGAGGTTTGTGGCTGTTCTTAGAGATTAACAGAGAAATGTGCTCTGTCTTGGCTGCTTTCACTGCCGTCTGGTAGATGAAAATAAGGAGCCCCTCCCCACGCCCCTCTGAGAGACATTTCGTTACAAAGAACACATAAGGCGCGTTCACACCGGAGTACTTTCCCCTTTTAGTTCCGATAGTTCCTGGGATTTTGCGTTCACACCAAAAAGAGAACTTAGTTCATGAGAACTGTTCCCCCCTTTTCAGTCCCTGCTAGAGAGGGGCTACTCTCCTGGGGAGAAACAAGTTCCAATGTCTGATTGGCTGGGCGAATTGCAAACCACGCCCCGTAAAACTCAGAAACGTTTTGTGAAGCCGTCATTGTATTTGCTGGCATTAGCATTATTAGCATTAGCATTATTAGCATTAGCCCAGCGCAGAAACGCAGAGAGACTAACTAATGGCAACACAAAAGAAAACATGGGAGCGGTGGAGATGAGGAGGTGTCGGCGTTCTGGCGATTTACTCAGAAGGCTTCAGTCGAAGCTGCTGGGACTCCCAGCAGCCAGTCCCCAACTCCGGGGACTTCGGGCGGCAGTATACGCCGTGAAGTGGTTTGCGGCCTGCCAGTAAACCCAAAGCAGAAGAAGAAGAAGTGACGTCAGCAGCTTAATTTGCGTTATCTTCCCCCAGGGACTTATTCCGGTGTGAACGCGATCGGCTCTTAGTTCCATGGGGGCACTAAGTGCGGCAAAGTACTTGGTGTGAAAGCGGCTATTGTGTTCTAGGAGGAGATTCAGGCAATTAAAGGGGGGGGGGGGGGGGGGTAACCTTGGTTGCTGATTGGCTAATGGCTACTCAAGACAAAACATCGTTATGACATCATAAAGTGGCCAAAATCTGATCAGCTCATTTTCAGACAGGTTTCTATAGAAATGGATCAAAAAGAGAGAAAATCTTTGTTCCTGAAACTTTCAGAGTCTCTTTCCACAGAGGGGACACATGTTGATGTAGAAGAGACATGAAGAAGAGGGGACACATGTTGATGTAGAAGAGACATGAAGAAGAGGGGACACATGTTGATGTAGAAGAGACATTAAGAAGAGGGGACACATGTTGATGTAGAAGAGACATGGAGAAGAGGGGACACATGTTGATGTAGAAGAGACATGAAGAAGAGGGGACACATGTTGATGTAGAAGAGACATGAAGAAGAGGGGACACATGTTGATGTAGAAGAGACATGAGAAGAGAGGACACATGTTGATGTAGAAGAGACATGAAGAAGAGGGGACACATGTTGATGTAGAAGAGACATGGAAGAAGAGGGGACACATGTTGATGTAGGAAGAGACATGAAGAAGAGGGGACACATGTTGATGTAGAAGAGACATGAAGAAGAGGGGACACATGTTGATGTAGAAGAGACATGAAGAAGAGGGGACACATGTTGATGTAGAAGAGACATGGAGAAGAGAGGGACACATGTTGATGTAGAAGAGACATGGAGAAGAGGGGACACATGTTGATGTAGAAGAGACATGGAGAAGAGGGGACACATGTTGATGGAGAAGAGACAGTGAAGAAGAGGGGACACATGTTGATGTAGAAGAGACATGGAGAAGAGGGGACACATGTTGATGTAGAAGAGACATGAAGAAGAGGGGACACATGTTGATGTAGAAGAGACATGAAGAAGAGGGGACACATGTTGATGTAGAAGAGACATGAGAAGAGGGGACACATGTTGATGTAGAAGAGACATGAAGAAGAGGGGACACATGTTGATGTAGAAGAGACATGAAGAAGAGGGGACACATGTTGATGTAGAAGAGACATGAAGAAGAGGGGACACATGTTGATGTAGAAGAGACATGAAGAAGAGGGGACACATGTTGATGTAGAAGAGACATGAAGAAGAGGGGACACATGTTGATGTAGAAGAGACATGAAGAAGAGGGGACACATGTTGATGTAGAAGAGACATGAAGAAGAGGGGACACATGTTGATGTAGAAGAGACATGAAGAAGAGGGGACACATGTTGATGTAGAAGAGACATGAAGAAGAGGGGACACATGTTGATGTAGAAGAGACATGAAGAAGAGGGGACACATGTTGATGTAGAAGAGACATGAAGAAGAGGGGACACATGTTGATGTAGAAGAGACATGAAGAAGAGGGGACACATGTTGATGTAGAAGAGACATGAGGAAGAGGGGACACATGTTGATGTAGAAGAGACATGAAGAAGAGGGGACACATGTTGATGTAGAAGAGACATGAAGAAGAGGGGACACATGTTGATGTAGAAGAGACATGAAGAAGAGGGGACACATGTTGATGTAGAAGAGACATGAAGAAGAGGGGACACATGTTGATGTAGAAGAGACATGAAGAAGAGGGGACACATGTTGATGTAGAAGAGACATGGAGAAGAGAGGACACATGTTGATGTAGAAGAGACATGGAGAAGAGGGGACACATGTTGATGTAGAAGAGACATGGAGAAGAGGGGACACATGTTGATGTAGAAGAGACATGAAGAAGAGGGGACACATGTTGATGTAGAAGAGACATGAAGAAGAGGGGACACATGTTGATGTAGAAGAGACATGGAGAAGAGGGGACACATGTTGATGTAGAAGAGACATGAAGAAGAGGGGACACATGTTGATGTAGAAGAGACATGAAGAAGAGGGGACACGTGTTGATGTAGAAGAGACATGAAGAAGAGGGGACACGTGTTGATGTAGAAGAGACATGAAGAAGAGGGGACACATGTTGATGTAGAAGAGACATGGAGAAGAGGGGACACATGGTGACGTAGAAGAGACATGAAGAAGAGGGGACACATGTTGATGTAGAAGAGACATGAAGAAGAGGGGACACATGTTGATGTAGAAGAGACATGAGGAAGAAGGGACATATGTTGATGTAGAAGAGACATGAAGAAGAGGGGACACATGTTGATGTAGAAGAGCCATGAAGAAGAGGGGACACATGTTGATGTAGAAGAGACATGAAGAAGAGGGGACACATGTTGATGTAGAAGAGACATGGAGAAGAGGGGACACATGTTGATGTAGAAGAGACATGAAGAAGAGGGGACACATGTTGATGTAGAAGAGACATGAAGAAGAGGGGACACATGTTGATGTAGAAGAGACATGGAGAAGAGGGGACACATGTTGATGCAGAAGAGACATGAGGAAGAGGGGACACATGTTGATGTAGAAGAGACATGAAGAAGAGGGGACACATGTTGATGTAGAAGAGACATGAGGAAGAGGGGACACATGTTGATGTAGAAGAGACATGAAGAAGAGGGGACACATGTTGATGCAGAAGAGACATGAGGAAGAGGGGACACATGTTGATGTAGAAGAGACATGAAGAAGAGGGGACACATGTTGATGTAGAAGAGACATGAGGAAGAGGGGACACATGTTGATGTAGAAGAGACATGAAGAAGAGGGGACACATGTTGATGCAGAAGAGACATGAGGAAGAGGGGACACATGTTGATGTAGAAGAGACATGAAGAAGAGGGGACACATGTTGATGCAGAAGAGACATGAGGAAGAGGGGACACATGTTGATGTAGAAGAGACATGAGGAAGAGGGGACACATGTTGATGTAGAAGAGACATGAAGAAGAGGGGACACATGTTGATGTAGAAGAGACATGGAGAAGAGGGGACACATGTTGATGTAGAAGAGACACGGAGAAGAGGGGACACATGTTGATGTAGAAGAGACATGGAGAAGAGGGGACACATGTTGATGTAGAAGAGACATGAAGAAGAGGGGACACATGTTGATGTAGAAGAGACATGGAGAAGAGGGGACACATGTTGATGTAGAAGAGACATGAAGAAGAGGGGACACATGTTGATGTAGAAGAGACATGAAGAAGAGGGGACACATGTTGATGTAGAAGAGACATGGAGAAGAGGGGACACATGTTGATGCAGAAGAGACATGAGGAAGAGGGGACACATGTTGATGTAGAAGAGACATGAAGAAGAGGGGACACATGTTGATGTAGAAGAGACATGAGGAAGAGGGGACACATGTTGATGTAGAAGAGACATGAAGAAGAGGGGACACATGTTGATGTAGAAGAGACATGGAGAAGAGGGGACACATGTTGATGTAGAAGAGACATGAAGAAGAGGGGACACATGTTGATGTAGAAGAGACATGAAGAAGAGGGGACACATGTTGATGTAGAAGAGACATGAAGAAGAGGGGACACGTGTTGACGTTGCGTTACCTGGAATAGGCGCGACCTTCTCCCGAGCGACCCACAGGAAGTCTCCCACGTTGAGCTTCCTCACGTCGAACGTCACGCCGTTCCTCTGCAGCTCTTTCACCAGATCCTGCTTGCAGTTTTTGCTTCCGCTTCACAAACACACCGACCGTTCAGGACACACACACACACACACACACACACACACACACACACACACACACACACACACATTTAAAACACACCGCGGCCTTACCCCGTCGTCTCGATGAAGTCCACGCAGAGGATGATCTCGTAGGAGCCGGGAAGGAGACTCCAGGACTTTCTGCTCGGTACATTTTGGGGTTTCCCCGAAAAGAACATCCCGGGAACGAGAACCCTCGGCTGGGAAGCGGAGGAGGTCGGCCTCTCCGTAGCTCTGGAGAAAGACGGTTCAATTCCTTTTATTGTATTTACACAATCATAAAACATAACGGAGATATTTCGGTCTTAAATATATATTCCTTACACATTTTACAGAAACATTTCAAGCTAAAACACACAAAGGAAAGTCTACGTATTTTCGTATATAAAAGTAGAACGCACCGTATTTTTCCGTATTTACTTTTTACATGTATATAGTTGACGTATTTTTGCATTTTACTTGCACCGTTGTATATATTTGTGGACTATATTTATTCCTTTTGATGTCGTAAGTTGTTGGACGAGGCTGGGACTTAAGTTTGTCAGAACCAAGACCATCTTGAATGCTTAACTGGTCTCTAAACACTTCGTCTATACAACATATGACAAAAGGAAAATAAAGGCACTTAAATGCATTTCAGAGTAGAGTTACTTGTTGAGATAATGATACGTCTTTGATAGGTTTTGAAGCACACTCACTGTATTCTCTCCTCTTCCTTCTCCTCTTCGTCATCGTCACTAACAGTGAGGTCCACAATCCCCGGGCCACCTTCCTCTCCCTCCTCCTGCTCGTTCCCTTCACTCCTGTCTCCTTCTGGACCTTTAGTTCCCTCTAAAGACTCGAGGCGCTCCCCTAAAGCCAGACCCTCTTCTGTCAGAGAATACCTGAAGAGGGAGGAAGATCGAACTCCATTTAAACGAAAGAGAAGCCCCCGTTTCCACTTCAAAACACTCGTACAGAAATAATGCGTGTGTCAATCAACCAATCGAGTGTGTGTGTGTGTGTGTGTGTGTGTGTGTGTGTGTGTGTGTGTGTTTCCTCTGTACCTTGCAGGGTTGTGGGTCTTCATCACCAGGTTCTTCTGGATCAGAGTGCTCACTGAAGACCAGGCCGTGTACTTACTGCCCAGATCTGGCTACAGACACATACAAGTTGAATTAAAATACAAATATTCAGGACGCTCTGATCAGGGTACCCTGTGCCGTCATATCAGTCAATAAATGGCCAATACAAAAGCTAATTTTGCACCAAAAACATTAATATTTCATGCCTACAGACTCAACTTTGTTTTTGAATAAAGAGTATTATTATGAAGTATTTTCAATTGGAGTATTTTCTCTGCTTTTGACGACAATGTGTGAGTAATAATAACAGTTTATTGTTAACAGGACATCCCAACACAACAAGTCCCTTTGTATACATTAGTTTCAGAACATCGGTGTGTTCATTTCCCCTACGTAATCCTCCACAAAGAACTCCCTGAATATTGAGTAGAATAGAAAGTAGGAGTCAGCCATCTTGTTGTTGTTTTTTCAAAAATGGAATGCCTGGGCAAAGTTACCCAGAATGCATCGTCACTGTTGCCACGGCCACATCTCTACATGTGAGGTCATGCAGAAATTCCAAGTGATGTCACGATGACACTGTACTGTGCTTTGTGACATCATCGATAGTTCCAAATGGAAACTTGCAAGGAGACCAGTTTGAGCCTTAAGCGACAGCATATCTTGGCTTAGCAGAAACCACTTTGACGCTGACAACACACCACGAAATTCAGTTTCCCCCCCGTGAAGAAACAGTTACCAGTTGCTACCGTGTGTGTATCATTGTCATCTTAAAACAACATGTCCTGCAATAAGGAACAAGTGGAATTGGGAGGCGACTACGCTGGAGTTAAGAGGAGTCTTGGGGCAGTGCAAGAACTCCTCAAGACCCAACATGTGGAAATACAATCCATACAAAAACAGTTCGGCAGCTTTCCAGCGCTGGGGGAGCAGTTTGACGCTCTGAAGGCCGAGGGAGATGTCGCGAGGCGCAAGTGTGCCTACCTCGAAAAAGTAGCGAGGGTTCTTAGTGAGAAGATCGAAAATAACGTTACCGTAGAGGCGATGTTCCAGGGACTAATCCAGACGAACAAGGAATTGGAGCGTGAACGACAGATCCTCGAGGCACAGATGTTTGACAAGATAGATAAGCTGGATAGCATCGATGCTATCAAAGCCGAGCATGAAGCTGCACTACGTGGACGGAGAGAGCTCGAAGCACAGATTAAAGCGGTGCGTTCGTCGATCCAAGGCTATTCCGCTGCCCAGGAAACGCTCGATGCACTGAGAAGCGACACAGAGGAAACCATCAGAGTAAACGGTGGCCTTGAGGAAGAACTCGAGTGTCTCAAGCAAAGGAAAGAGGAACTTCAGGAACGTTTCCAAGTGTCTAAGGCGGAGATGGAGACGGTTTTCCAGAAGAACCAGGCTCTGCAGCAGGAAGTGGACGAGCTCCGCAGGGAGCTTGAGAATGAAAGCATGGTGCAGTTTGAGATGGATGAAATGAACCGGTCGAAATATAAGGAGAGGAGCCAAACCGAAGACTTGCAAGAAGAGATCTTTGAGCTTTCACAGAGGCTTCTGGTTTTCGAGGAACTTCAGGTGGCATACGAAATTGCGAAGGAAGAAAAAAAGTTGATTTCCCAGCAAATCCAATTGTTGCAACAAAAGAAAGTCGAGTTGTGCCAAGACCTTGAGAACGAGGACACCATTAGGGAAAGTTACAACGCAATGGTGACAGAAAAAGCCGCCGTGAGCCTCGAACATGTCTCCCTGCGAGAAGAAGTGTTGCAGCTCAAGAAAAGGCATCTGCGTTTCATGGAGCTCGAGGACTCTTACAAGGAGGCGAAAGCTGAGAGAGAGGACGTTAAGAGGAAGAACGAGGCTTTGATGAACAAGATCCAGGGTTTGAGCAACGAGGTTCACAAGGAAAAGCATCTCAGGATCAACTACGAGGCTTTGAAGGCATCCAACGAGACCTTGGGGTGCGATAGTGCCGCCATGACGATGGATCTCGTGGAACTTAACCTGGAGATTGGTGTTTTGAGGAAGGGTCGTCCTCAGAACAAAACCCTGCAGGAAAAGATGAACGACCTGCAGTCTATGTGTGATGAGTCGCTGAGGGAAAGAAACACCGCGGATCAGAATCCAAACGCCGATCAGGACCGAAAGAACGGCTTGAATGTGAACAACGTCACCGTTCACAATGACTTCCTTGAACTCAAGAAAACGGTTCAGGAGAATCGAGCTCAGCGGGCCAAAAACACCGCGGATCAGAATCCAAACGGCGATCTCGGACAAAGGGTCCAAGAAGATCAAGACCGATTGAACGGCTTGAATGTGAACAACGTCACCGTTCACAATGACTTCCTTGAACTCAAGAAAACGGTTCAGGAGAATCGAGCTCAGCGGGCCAAAAACACCGCGGATCAGAATCCAAACGGCGATCTCGGACAAAGGGTCCAAGAAGATCAAGACCGATTGAACGGCTTGAATGTGAACAACGTCACCGTTCACAATGACTTCCTTGAACTCAAGAAAACGGTTCAGGAGAATCGAGCTCAGCGGGCCAGGAGATAAAAGCCACTAACCTATCCGTGGCATAGCGGGTTTTCTCCGGGGGCGCCGGGTTTTTCCCAAAATGTACGATTTAAAAAAACCAGACATTAGTAAGATGTCTTAGCATGACATCAGGGGCTTAGATATTCTTCCAGCAAGCTACAATTGCCACGAGATAAATACCACAGGTTAAAGTTCATTAACTTGTCTGTGGCATAACGGGTTTTCTCCGGGGGCGCCGGGTTTTTCCCAAAATGTACGATTTAAAAAAAAAAAACATTAGTAAGATGTCTTAGCATGACATCAGGGGGCTTAGATATTCTTCCAGCAAGCTACAATTGCCACGAGATAAATACCACGGGTTAAAGTTCATTAACTTGTCCGTGGCATAACGGGTTTTCTCCGGGAGCGCCGGGTTTTTCCCAAAATGTACGATTTAAAAAAAACAGACATTAGTAAGATGTCTTAGCATGACATCAGGGGCTTAGATATTCTTCCAGCAAGCTACAATTGCCACGAGATAAATACCACAGGTTAAAGTTCATTAACTTGTCCGTGGCAAAGCGGGATTTCTCCGGGAGCGCCGGGTTTTCCCAAATGTACGATTTAAAAAATAAATAAAACATTAGAACTTTATTTTAATTCAATAACATGGATCTTTTTTATTATTATTACATGTCACTTGTTAGACGCTTTTACCCAAAGCGACTCACATACTCAATACTGTGGACCCCCTGATCCCAACACCTAGGCACTAACCCACTGCGCCACACGCCTCCATCTTAATCTAGTGCTTGGAGTTTTGAAGAAGGGTCGGTCTCATGTGGTGACATTCGATCACTTGGATGGTTTGAAAGCGGGAAATGACCTCCTGCTAAATAATCTGGATGATGTCAACGAAGAGATTGAGGTTCAACGGTGACTTTTAAACATTATTAAGATTGTCTTAGCATGGCATCAAGGGGCTACACATGTTTTACCAGCAAGCTACAACCTTACATTCATAATGTCAGCGGAGGGAGGGGGGGCGGCGCTGCGGAACAGCAGAGTGGCGAGGGAGAGCTGTCGTCTTCCCTTCACAAGCTTCAAACATTCAAACATGTATTTATCGTGTGATTTTGGAAATAAAAGTTTCATATTCTGAAAGCCAAGACTTTGTTTATTTAAAATCAAACAAAACACCCGAACACTTCCTTTATGTGTGCTGTTGTAAAGTGTTTTTATTGTAAAGTATTTGTATTGTATGTACAGCACTTTGGCGCGACCAAAAATCGTTTTGAAAATGTGCTATATAAATAAAACTTGATTTGCTTTAAATAGTTCATTATTCTGTGTCATAATGCTTCGTGGTCATTTCAGAGCGTCTACCGTGTTAAACTGTTACAGCCCACACGCAATGATCCAATACTTCTAAATATTGGTGTTTAATAATGTCAACATAAATAAAAGGAGGTAAAAGACTGACAGTTATGCACCAGAACATCTCGATTAGTGCCGTCCATTATCACATTCCTTACGGGAGATTAGAAGCAGGGATGGTCGTAAATGTCAACACACAGAATAAGGTTAAATATCTAAAGTACAGACAGAATTATTCCCTAACATGTGTGATTTTTTTATTTGTGCTGTTGTAAAGTATTTGTATTGTATGTTTGGCTCGACCAAAAATCGTTTTGAAAATGTGCTATATAAATAAAACTTGATTTGCTTTAAATAGTTCATTATTCTGTGTCGTAATGCTTCGTGGTCATTTCAGAGCGTCTACCGTGTTAAACTGTTACCGCCCACACGCAATGATCCAATACTTCTACATATTGGTGTTTAACAATGTCAAAATAAATAAAAGGAGGTAAAGACCGACAGTTATGCACCAGAACATCTCGATTAGTGCCGTCCATTATCACATTCCTTACGGGAGATTAGAAGCAGGGATGGTCGTAAATGTCAACACACAGAATAAGGTTAAATATCTAAAGTACAGACAGAATTATTCCCTAACATGTGTGATTTTTTTATTTGTGCTGTTGTAAAGTATTTGTATTGTATGTTTGGCTCGACCAAAAATCGTTTTGAAAATGTGCTATATAAATAAAACTTGATTTGCTTTAAATAGTTCATTATTCTGTGTCATAATGCTTCGTGGTCATTTCAGAGCGTCTACCGTGTTAAACTGTTACAGCCCACACGCAATGATCCAATACTTCTACATATTGGTGTTTAACAATGTCAAAATAAATAACAGGAGGTAAAAGACTGACAGTTCTGCACCAGAACATCTCGATTAGTGCCGTCCATTATCACATTCCTTACGGGAGATTAGAAGCCGGGATGGTCGTAAATGTCAACACACAGAATAAGGTTAAATATCTAAAGTAAAGACGGAATTATTCCCTAACATGTGTGATTTTTTTATTTGTGCTGTTGTAAAGTGTTTTTATTGTAAAGTATTTGTATTGTATGTACAGCACTTTGGCTCGACCAAAAATCGTTTTCAAAATGTGCTAGATAAATAAAACTTGATTTGCTTTAAATAGTTCATTATTCTGTGTCATAATGCTTCGTGGTCATTTCAGAGCGTCTACCGTGTTAAACTGTTACAGCCCACACGCAATGATCCAATACTTCTAAATGTTGGTGTTTAATAATGTCAACATAAATAAAAGGAGGTAAAAGACCGACAGTTATGCACCAGAACATCTCGATTAGTGCCGTCCATTATCACATTCCTTACGGGAGATTAGAAGCAGGGATGGTCGTAAATGTCAACACACAGAATAAGGTTAAATATCTAAAGTAAAGACGGCACCAGAACATCTCGATTAGTGCCATCCATATTCACATTCCTTACGGGAGATTAGAAGCCGGGATGGTCGTAAATGTCAACACACAGAATAAGGTGAAATATCTAAAGTAAAGACGGCACCAGAACATCTCGATTAGTGCCATCCATATTCACATTCCTTACGGGAGATTAGAAGCCGGGATGGTCGTAAATGTCAACACACAGAATAAGGTGAAATATCTAAAGTACACCAGAACATCTCGATTAGTGCCGTCGTCATTTTAAGTTAAGTTGCTACGCCACTATTTTATCTTAGCGAAAGCAAAAACGCTAATTTTCAAATATATGAAATAATGTTTAAAATCATTAGTCGTGTCAAATCCTCGCTTTATTTGGGTGTAATAAGCAGGTTTAAATGCAACGAATACTCCACTCACCACAGAGAAGGACTTATCGCAGAGCTGCTGAGCTTCGGCTTGGAGCTCCATCTTAAACATGTAGCCTTTGCCGCCTGGGATCTGGAGGGAGAGACATCAAATGGAGCCACGGTGCAACACATGGAGGTGTTTTGTGTAGATGTGATGGAGGAAGGCGTACCTGAGACGCTCGGTAAAGTGTGAGCAGAACAGCGTGGCCTCCAGACCGTCTCTGGGGCACGTACTCCCTCTTCTTCCTTGCCCCTCCCCCTTTGTTTTTCCCTTGATCCCCGGCCGCATTCTTCTACGAGGACAGTTCAACAGAAGAAGTCACAAATAAGAGATTTTCAATGGCATATAGGGTGAATGACACACACACGCACACGCACACACACACACACGGAGACAATTCAACACACACGGAGACACTTGAACACAGACAAGGAGACACTTGAACACACACATACGGAGACACTTGAACACACACACATGGAGACACTTGAACACACACATGAACACACACGGAGACACTTGAACACACACACACACACATGAACACACAGAGAGACACTTGAACACACACACATGGAGACACTTGAACACAGACACGGAGACAATTGAACACACACATGAACACACATGGAGACACTTGAACACACACACACACACACACACACACACACACACTTTAGGGCTGTTTTTGCACACGATTGATGATAATCATGTATTTAGTCGAATAATTTTGACCACTTAGTTAAAAATAACACATTTCCAAACACGTGTCTGTTTTGAGATGTTATTATTGGGATTTCTTCCCCATGGAATTGTGTCTTTACACAGTGAGATGAACACACACACACACACTTCTACACACACTCCATCTACCTTTCTGGGCAGATCCAGGCTGTTGTTGTCCTGTCGGCCAGCAGGGGGCACTCCTTCGGGGAGAGAGTGGATCGGAGCGTCTGGACCTACAGGAAAAGACAGATTAGAACTTCAAGACATTTTATTCCATCTTAGTATTTGTAGGTATTCGTTTCCTAGCTTCGCCTTTGGGTATTACTCATAGGTCGTGCAGAGAAATTAGAATGACGTTTTTATGTATACGAATGTTATATATTTGTGTAAAGCTACCCATCTATTCTCTTTTAGCTATCTTATCAGTGTTTCCCCTTCCATTGTCTCTTCCGGTATCCTTCGATTGGACCACGCCAATTAGTCATTCGAGACAAAAAAGTCCACTGCAAAAGACTTTGATAAAAACATTATATTAAAAGGTTTTTTTCACAACTTTTTTGGGTTCAATCTTTAAAGGAACTTCCGCCCTAATAGAAAATACCACAAATCTAATCATTTTCAGGATTTTAACCCTTTAAATGCCATTTTGAATACCATACTTTTCGGACTATAAAGCGCACCTGCATATAAGCCGCAGCAGCTAAACTGTCCGTCTGTCTTGCTCTCGTTCTGTCTCTCGGTTCCACTTTTACTTTGGCGCGCTACCTGTCTCACTCTTTTCCGGCCTCCAGCTTTTCCTGCTGGAGCCCGCCGCTTAAAGGTGGCGGGCGCGGACCGGTCCTAGAGCCCATAGAGTTAAAGGTGGTTAATTTGACCTGTAAAATCCATAGATGTAGGAGGTTCCCTAGTGGCCGTTAGCTGTACAAAAACATGGGGGAAAAAGTCGCGGCTTATAGTCCGAAAAGTACGGTAGTTATTTTCCAAAAAATACATTTCTGGGGACTGGCTCTGATTTTATCACAGTCTTGGATGTGTCAAAGATTAGCAACAAAATAGATTTGTTTGCATTATTAGTTTTTGCACAAAGTCAGATTGAACAAAAAAGTCACGCATTAGTCATTCGGGACCAAACTGTCCACAGTGATACCGGAGGGGTCATATATATTATATATAGCGCCAAATCGCAACTGAAGTAATCTATCTACGGTCACTTTTCACATTGAACACGTGCTCTTTTATTAAATATACTAAACGCTTGTGTTATTTATCCAATGTATGTGCATGTTTCAGAGTCCACTAGTATCGTATTAATCGTAATTACGATTATGGCTTGCAACGATTACGAAAACAACGTAATCGAAATATAAAGATTATTTTTTTATTATTATTAATTTCAGTTGAGTTATTCTTAAAGTTCAGGGTAATCAACTGTTAAAAACATACTTTCAAATAGTTTTTCTCCAATAAATTGATGTTTTCAAAGTACACGGATAATCGTTTTTAATAATCGTGATATCAATTATTGACCCAACTAATCCAGATTATGATTTTTGCCATAATCGAGCAGCCCTAGTGTCCACTGCTTTGCGCATTCACATTCTGTCCTCCGCTCTGTTTCTGAAGGGCGGGGCTCCACACACACACACACACACACACACACACACACACACACACACACACACACACACACACACACACACACACACACACACACACACACACACACACACACACACACACACACACACACACACACACACACACACACACACACACACACACACACACACACACACACACACACACACACACACACACACACACACACACACACACACACACAATCAGAGACGGAGGAAAGGAGGAGAACAATAAAGTCAAACAAATCTGCATTATAGCCCTGAGCTCTGCTGTTGGTCCCCCCACCCCCACCACTGTTCAAAATCCCGTTTGTGTCCCCCCCGCTTTCAAATCCGTTTATTATTATTTTGTAACCTCAAGCCGCCATCGTCACGGAGGAGCAGGACACACAGCCTCGGTGGACGTGCGCACGTTCTAAAAATAGCTCACTGATGATGAGCAGGTACCGCGGTTTGAACTGGAGACAGCGAACAAGAAGAAACGCCAACAGCAGCAGCAGATCAGAGACTTGGGTGAGAAATAAGTAAATCAGCTCAGGTTAATCAAAGTTCACAAATATTACACCCCCCCCCCCCACTATCAGGCTTTTCTTGGTGTATTGTTTGTAGTTGTTCTAATGTATGTTATTTATATTTGTTGCGACTCCCACTCTTAAATAGTTCCCCATCTTGTCTTCACCCCTCTCTCAAAGCCGGCTTCAATGTCTTTCTTTAATGGTCCTGTCTTTAAGTGACTGAACCCCCCCCCCCCGTTCCTCACCGTTCTCTCTGAGATACCGCTGCAGTTTCTGATCCAGTATTTTACAGATGCCGTCTCCAAAGCTCTGCAGGATTTTGGCCTCCTTGGCGTTTTGAAGCGGCAGAGGATACTTGTTCAAAGAGCTGATGGCCTGCCAAGCAAGACGGAAGCAAACGTGAATTACAAACAAAGAAACGTCAGTGACCTTAAAGCAGTAACTCCACATCTGCTGTGTACACTTTCTGTTGCTTTTCAAGTGTGCACGCAGAACATATAATGTGTGTTATCCTGTGACTTTAACAAGAAGTTAAAAGTCTGGAAAGAAACGTGATGACCAACACGTGCAAACCACAGATCATTATATGAAGAAACTGACTTTTCAGTAAAAAAAAAAAGTGGTGTTTTTAGAAATTAATTTTTTTACTATTTTCATGTTTTTTCAAGGTCGTGAAGGATTTTCCATATCAGTGCACGACTTCTTTGAATAACTGTTTCTTCGTTCCATATGTGTGTGCGTAACTTATGAAAGCATCAGATGTTTCAATTAAAAACTATAATGTAGTATTACTAGAAAACGAGCAATTCTGAAAATGCATATGTGTTGTATTCAGATTTTGCTTTTTCAAAGAAAACCTGGTCAAATAATGTCTGTTAGGAAATTATTTCACACACACACACAGTGACAGACGGTCACACACACACACACACACACACACACAGTGACAGACACACACAGTGACAGACACAGTCACACACACACAGTGACAGACGGTCACACACACACACACACACACACACACACACACACACACACACACACACACACACACACACACACACACACACACAGTGACAGACACACACAGTGACAGACACAGTCACACACACACAGTGACAGACGGTCACACACACACATACACACACACACACACACACAGTGACAGACACAGTCACACACACACAGTGACAGACACAGTCACACACACACACACACACACACACACACACACACACACACACACACACACACACACACACACACATAGACACACACACACACACACACACACACACACATCGTGACACACACATCGTGACAGACACAGTCACACACACACAGTCTCACACACACACAGGCACACACACACAAAATTAAGAGTAAAAGATATCCGGTGAGGTCGTGTAAATATGTGTAAAATACATTTTGAATGCAGGACTTTGCTTAAGGCTATAACAGGGCCTTTCTTCACCGTGGTGTCACTACTTACTATGACTGTAAAACCTAACAGTAAATAAGGACATGACATATCAAGGCCTGAGCACTTCGTTCCGATGTCTTACCTTCTGGTAGACGTACTGCAGCTTCAGGCCCTTCTCTTTGGCGGCGTCCCGCAGCTCAGTGAGCCACTGGAGGAACAGAGGGTTGGGGCAGGAGGGCAGGGGGCGTTTCCGACCCAACCGGACCTGCTGCGAGGCGGGCATCCCTTTGGACCTGGGGGCAGAGGGGGGGTGACCAAGTACTTTTACTAAGGTACGTTTATTTAGATAGCACATCTTAGCCTTGACTTAAAATAAAAGTACTGCTTAACTACAGCTTTGAGGTACTTGTACTCGAGTATTTCCATTTGATGCTACTTCATACTTCTACTGCACTAACTTGAAAAGGGAAATCATGCAATCTTACTCCACTTAATTATTATTATTAAAACAGCTCAGTGACATTATTTAAATATTTTACAAAAAGTCAATCAGAACTGTGTTTGTCTAAAACAGTCTGATGCTACTTGATGCAACAACAGTATTATCACATGTTTAAATATAATCATATACACACATACAGGCCATTTTTCTGCACTATGCTTAAAAGTACATTTGCTGTTCATTTTGTTTCCCTATTACTTAATTAAGATGTTGAATGCAGGACTTTTACTTGTAATTAAGTATTTTAATGTACCGTTTCTTCAGTAAAGCATCTGAGAAATGTCACTGTAGCTGACCAGAGCTAGCCTGGTGCTAACAACAGCGCTAACGTTAGCTAGCATAAGCTAACGTTAGCGCTCCCTCATTAGCTATTTTAGCCGTTTTTCCATAAAAGTCACATTATTTAACAATATGAGCAACACGTGAAGGGAGTTTTTAGCAGATAATACGTTAAGAAAGTCGTGGTTTTTGCGTTAAAAAGAGGCTCACCTTTCACTGATGAGTTTACAGCTGGATCTGGCGCGTTGATTTTCAAAGACTTCCTGTTTACATCAGTCATGTGACCGGAAGTGGAAGACGGGGAAAGAATGTGAAATGTGACATCTAGTGGTGAAATGTGTATTAAAAGGGTTAAATATAAGGATTAATTATTCTTAAATAATACTTTAAAAAAAGTAAAATAACACGAAATGTTTAAGGGAAATATTTGTTTTATTGTTTTGATGTATCTCCCTTATTTTTGAAGTGAAGATGCTCTTTGTATTATTTCTATTTAATTAAAGACATTAATTATTCTTTATATAATTGTATATAAATCCCCCTTAATTTATTTGTATGTTGATATTCTTCAATTGAATGTTATTACATCCTGTGTGAGAATGTTTCGGTAGAATCAATTCAAATGTAAAATATTAAAAAAAAAATTGTATTTAAAAAATTGCTTTCTATTCAAGTATTGCATAGTTTTGAGATACTAGTTTACTACATGTCAGAGGCAACGATATACAATTACAACAATAACTTATAAATGAAATTATGATGTAATAATTTAAAGAAACACGTAAGACTTGAATACAAGGGAAGTTTCGCAGTACCTTTACATTGTTGTTTAATCTTTCGGGAACAAAATACATGTTGCTTTTATTGCCAAGACATTAAAACCACCTCAATATACCTCCAGCTTTTCCTATATTTGTATTCAAGCCCTAGATCTACCAATCGTATTGTTGAATGTCCACAAGGTGTGTTAGAGCTTGGTAAACATGGCTCTGCACCCTGCAACATATTACCTGTAAAGTACTTCCTTCTTTGAACACTTGCGAATGTCTTCAAAGGACACATGTTGTTGTGTTGCCTATTCCTTGACTCAGCTGGAATGTAGTATGCATGTTTCTGCTGTGACAGGCATTGTGTTGCCCTTAAAGGGGACCTATCATGCAAAATGCACTTTGTGATGTCTGTTATACATCAACACGTGTCCCCGGTGTGTCGGGGAACTCACGCAGCGTCAGAAAATAAACCCCCTCTCTTTTCCTCCGTACCCAAATCTCTAAAAACGGGGAACAACGGAGCTGATCCAGATTTGCGTCCGATATGACGTAACATCTGAAATGTGGACCCACGGCCCAATCAGAAACATTGCTATCAGAAACAATGCCCGACTGTTTAGGACGTAATATGGTCTGTGTTTACATTAGCATGCTAACACTCAGAGCTAACCTGTGCTGGAGAGCATGTGTGTGAAGAAGCAGGAAGTAGAAAGGAACTCACCTTGTGGTGTAACCGGGAGAGAGGAAGCCTTTGAGCTCCAGACTGTTTCAGATCCTTGATAATCCATGATATGGCGTTTCATCACGGCAGCATTTAGTTTAGACGGTAGCTGCCGGGTCCCGCATGAGCTCAGACCCTCCTCTTTAAAGCTTTATCCCCAAATCAGCACTTTAGAAACAGGAAGTGAAACAGAGGGACATGAGGCGTGGCTAGAATGATCTGTTTGGTATTTTGAGCAAAACACTTCATAGACATGTTTTTCATATTTTTTATTTTTTATTATTATTTACATGTTTACATGTTTTTAGCTCTGACCCTGTTGCTGCTACAAACGAGTGCATTTCCCCAAGGCGATGAATACAGTTCCATCTCATCTTAAACAAAGGGGTATTTTAACATGTTTTACACATGAATGCATCACGATTGATTTATAAATGCTTACAGAAACATTCAAAACTACATTATTTCGAAGTGTTTTATAAGATTTATAAATACCGTCATGTCCGAGAAGTGGTTTCATTCAGAACATTGTAAAGCACTCCGAGTCGGTAACCCTGCAGGACCGTTATCTGTCACTCGGGCTGAAGGGCGTCTGCAGGATTCCTAAAACAAGACCCGACAGAGACGAGGAATCCAACCTCACCCTGACATCTCCGAGCACGATAAGCGTGCCTCAAACATCTCTCTCACACACACACACACACACACACACACACACACACACACACACACACACACACACACACACACACACACACACACACACACACACACACACACACACACACACACACACACACACACACACACACACACACACACACACACATCAATAGGAAATATGACGTAAAATAACAATAATCCATTGAGACTCTACCAATAGCTTTGCTTTCAAATAACTGATGTATTTTGCAGGGCATGAGTTTAATTGTTCATTAGCGGAGGCTGTGGCTCAGTGGGTAGTGTGCTGGACTTCGAATCAGAGTTCGAGTCCCACTGCATGCCGTTGTGTCCCTGAGACACTTCACCCCAAAGTGCTCCCGTGGGGATTGTCCACGGTGCTGAATGTGTGTAAATCGCTTTGGATAAAAGCGTCTAACAAGTGTAATTACTCCACGTATCCCCCCTCTGTAAACACATCATTTAAACCTCTAAATATGTGAGGAGTACCTGTTATGCCTGTCGCAACATTTCCTGTCATTTTGGTTTATATTCCTCGTTACCGTTTCACAACCTATTAATTTGAGCAATTGGGAGCTTAGTTCAAGTTGGTGCACGCTCTTAAACATGCCTCATATACCATCCATCTCCTCCGTGGTCGGGTCTCGGGGTAGCAGCTCCAGCAGAGAGCCCCAAACGTTCCTTTCCCCTCATCAACCAGCTCTGACTGGGGGGTCCCAAGGCGCTCCCAGGCCAGCGAAGAGATATAATCCCTCCACCTGGTCCTAGGTCTAGCCCTCGGGCTCCCCCCAGCTGGACGTGCCTGGAACACCTCCCGGGAGGTGGCATCCTAACTAGGTGCCCGAACCACCCAATATATACATTTATTGTAAATGTATGCATGAAAGCTGATTTACCGTTACCTGTAAACGTAAGACTACACATGCAAATGGTTTGCTTTTTTCAAATGTAGGAGGATTTTTAAAAGGTGCACAACTGCCTGCTTCATATGCCGAATATAAATGATAAGGCCCCTTTAAAGGTGGGGTAGGTAAGTTTCAGAAACCGGCTCGAGATACACTTTTTGTTATATTCCATGGAATGCTCTGAACATCCCGACAGCAATGAATATCTGAAGTTCTTTGACAAAAAATCCATAAAAAATGTCATCTGTAGAAGCCGTGATACTGTAAAAAGTACAACGGATGGCCTACCTGCCTGTCAGCCTTCCAGCCTCCTCATTGGTCATGTGCGCGTTCGTGTGTGTTGGAGGAGGGGCTCTGTTATGGGGGTTATTCCCTATCTTTATTCAAGGCCGTGGTATTTAAATTTGAGAGCATACTTTATGTATTTATTTCCCTCAAACTCTGTCTTCGCACTCAAATAGTGCCTGCTTATATATATACCAGCACCTTAGCTACGTTCAGTGGCGTACTGGGACTAAAAATCAGCCCGGGAATCTCGACCGGCCCTCGTTATCGCTAGTAAATTGTCAACGGGAGGAGGGGGCAGCGCCATATATAGAGCTCTGGGAGGGGGGATTGCTAGTGAATTTCCGACCGGCCCACTTCTTCCTCCAGACTGTTGTTCTGCTCCAGCACTGTTGTGCTACGGCTTGGTTCGGCCCGACGCGAAGTGTCGATAGATATTCGTATATCACGGCCTGAAGTGAGCTATTGCATTTATAAAACGGTTACCACGTGTGGCTGGCAATGTGAAAGAAAAATACACACTCCAATTTAAATAGTTTTTATTATTAAATAATGATGTTCAAAATAAAATAGTCCCTCCGTTGCCTTCTGCACAAAACATAGTGCGAGGTGGTTATGAGAACATAATAGACAGACAGCATTGTCGTTGTTTAGGTGCTTTTTTTTCTGGAGATAGGCACTTCTCAATCCACTCCTCCATAGTAAGGCCACCCCGGAGGTCGAAGTTAACCTTAAATGTTTCCATTTTAAGCTTTGTTAGTTAGTTAGTTTCGTGATGGACGTAATGTAACAGTTGTAACCATATGGTTGTAACAGTTCTTAGACGCGGAGGGATACTGACTTGTGAAAAGTAACTACAATTATACCCGGGATATACGCTCATTATATCACGACTAAGAAACATCAGATTGCTTGATTTGAATTGTCCGTTTTATAAACATGTACTAACTGTGCTTACACCCCCCCCCCCCCCCCAAAAAAAGTTGTACAGCGAAGTGATGTACATGTTATGTTATAAAGCCGTGGAGGGCGGGAGTTGATAAACCAAAGAGTAACCGCCCTGACGGGACGCTGTAATAAGTAAAGCGAACGCACCCGCAAGGACACCTGGCCTCCTATTGGTTGAGGGATTTTGACAGGATTGTTGCACAAAAGTTTCGAGCGCCGCACAGAATAATTCTGAGAGCAGAAAAAGTTTCGAGCGCGCACAGAATAATTCTGAGCAGCAATATATCTGAGTGCAAGCGTACAGTTTGAGCACAAGCAGAACAAATCTAAGTGCAAGCAGGCACTATTTGAGTGCGAGGACAGAGTTTGAGGGAAATAAATACATAAAGTATGCTCTCAAATTTAAATACCACGCTCTTGAATAAAGATAGGGAATAACCCCCATACTCTGTAAGGAAGTGGGAGATTTTCTCCGGTTGTGTATTTTCAAATTCTAGCCACTCGAGCCGGTTTCTCAAACTTACCGACCCCACCGTTAAAGCACAGCTTGACAAACAACATGTCTTCTTTAGATATATATTACTTCCTTTAATTCAGAATATCTTTTCATAGAAAACCTCGCTGTACAGACACACCCACCAGAAACATTCACATGCAATACAAATCAGAATTCTTTTGTTTTTGGTATTACCGTTAGAGCTTTTTCTTTCCCCCACAATCTCATTAAAATATATATAAGTTAAAGTCACACGTCATCGTGATATATACAGAAACACATGAACTCCTCTTCATCACTTTTGTGTCCGTTTTGTCCTGAGTTGAATGATGTCCCGCCTCGTCTCTTACTGCCCAGCGGATCCAGTGGTGTCGTCGCTCTCGGCTCCACGAGGAGATCCAGCAGAAGACTCCTCCTCCTCTCCTCCTTCCCCCCCTGCCGTCCTCGCCGCCTTGCCCTTGAGCAAGGCGCTGTCGGGGTGCAGTGAGTTCAGGTGGATCACCAGCTCGTCCTGGGACCCTGACGTCAGGCCGCACTCCTCGCAGACGTACAGCTTGTTGCGGCGCTCCTTGTAGGCGTACTTCTGCGCCACGCTGTGGATCTTCTTCATGTGGGACTCCAGGGAGCAGCGCTGGGTGAACGCCTTCTCGCACAGCGTGCACTTATAGGGGCGCACTCCTGCGGAGAAGAGGTGGACACATGTCAATTATTATATATATCCGATTTATCTCTTCAATATTTATTTTGGCCTTTTTTTAATTATTATTATTTATTCTATTTTTTCCTTTTACACAACCAAAAAAGACGGACTCCTGTCAGGAAGTATATTATAAGGACGTATTATAGCCCCCTTTAACATGTCACTGTTTTGCAGTTAGCTTCTTTATTGTTATTTTTAATTATATTTTTCTTGACGATAAAATATTTTATATATATTTTTATATATAATATTATTATTTTTTTGGATCCACCCTTAATATGATTATTATTTATATTAATTATAATTGTATTTTTAATTAATTAGGTCTGTATTCTTTTATATTATTATTTATTTATATCACATATTTTTTTGCCGCATTTTTAAAGAAATGATATAAAAAGTAAATGTCATTTTGTCCTGTGTTTATGTGCAGTGTGTGTTCGTGTGTGTGTGTGTGTGTGTGTGTGTGGGAGCATGTGTGTGTTCATACCTGTGTGTGTGTGTGTGGGAACATGTGTGTGTTCATACCTGTGTGTGTGCGGGAACATGTGTGTGTTCATACCTGCGTGTGTGTGGGAACATGTGTGTGTTCATACCTGTGTGTGTGTGTGTGTGTGGGAACATGTGTGTGTTCATACCTGTGTGTGTGCGGGAACATGTGTGTGTTCATACCTGTGTGTGTACGTGGGAACATGTGTGTGTTCATACCTGTGTGTGTGCGTGGGAACATGTGTGTGTTCATACCCGTGTGTGTGTGTGTGTGTGTGTGTGTGTGTGTGTGTGTGTGTGTGTGTGTGTGTGTGTGTGTGTGTGTGGGAGCATGTGTGTGTTCATACCTGTGTGTGTGTGTGTGTGTGTGTGGGAACATGTGTGTGTGTGTTCATACCTGTGTGTGTGCGTACGTGTCTCTTGAGGTCGAAGGTGTCGTTGAAGCCTTTCCCACAGAAGTTGCACGGGTGTCTCTTGGTGTCGTTGTGGCACTTCAGGTGTCTGTTCAGCATGCGCTGGTACTGGAAGGTCTTCTCGCAAATCTGCAGCCGACAACACCAACAATTAATATCTAAAGCTTTACTTTCTGCCAGCAGAGATTACTGCCACACAACTCCGACAAACGGATGAAGTATCACGTGGCTGTTATCAGACTCAGAATCAGGTCTATCACCAGGTAGGAGGAATTTGACTTGGTGTCAGGGCATACATCAAAAATATATATAAAAAACGATACAAAATAATAAAAATATAGCAGTATTTACATAGAAATGTATATATATATATATTATATATACGTTCCGTCTGCTGCCGTCTAGCAGGCGGTACCGCAGCATCAGGACAAAAACCACCAGACTCAGGGACAGTTTTATCCAACAGGCCATAACACTTTTTAAAGTGCCTCGATAAACATTCCTCTTTGTCATCTTGCAATCTACTTATTTATATAAATAGTTATCACCACAATAAACCGTATTTAATGTTGTCTTAATGTACATATTCTGTTCTTGTACATATCATATTCTATATGTATATGGACTTCTTTCACTATTTTGTATTTTATTATATTTGTTGCGTTGTTGGAGGAGAAGTATGTCAATCAAAATACTACACACCTGGCACATGTACTTCGCCGTCGGGGAGCTCTGACCTGTCAACCTGGTCACCATGGAGACCGCTTCCATGGGGTCAGAGGTCGTCGTCAAGGCAACGGGCATCACCGTGGCGTTGGGAGTGAGGAATGGAGGGGCGGGAACAGAGAGAGGAAGGAGAGAGGGATCGGGAGGAAGCTCACCTGTAGTCACCTGAAGAGAAGAGAGGGAGGAATATGGGTTATTAACCCTTAATGTCCTAACCCCTTGTGTCCTCCCCACTTGTGTCCTCACCCCTTGTGTCCTCACCCCTTGTTCACAGTTAAAGAGCTGCTGATGTTCATTTGTGGAAGAAAAAAACTACCAAAACAAAAACTGTATGTCGTTTTTTTCTCTCTCATATCCACAAAGTATGTATTCAAAAGAGTCTTTAACATCATCTCTCCACTTGTGGCCTCACCCCTTGTGCCCTCCCCCCTTGTGTCCTCACCCCTTGTGCATTCACCCCTTGTGCATTCACCCCTTGTGTCCTCTCCCCTTATGCCCTCACCCCTTGTGTCCTCACCCCTTGTGCCCTCACCCCTTGTGTCCTCACCCCTTGTGTCCTCACCCCTTGTGTCCTCACCCCTTGTGTCCTCACCCCTTGTGTCCTCACCCCTTGTGCCCTCACCCCTTGTGTCCTCACCCCTTGTGTCCTCACCCCTTGTGTCCTCACCACTTGTGAATTCTCCCCTTGTGAATTCTCCCCTTGGGTCCTCCCCCCTTGTTTGCTCTCACCCCTTGTGCTCTCACCCCTTGTGTCCTCACCCCTTGTGTCCTCACCCCTTGTGTCCTCACCCCTTGTGTCCTCACCCCTTGTGTCCTCCCCCCTTGGGTCCTCCCCCCTTGTTTGCTCTCACCCCTTGTGCTCTCACCCCTTGTGCCCTCACCCCTTGTGCCCTCACCCCTTGTGCCTTCTCCCCTTGGGTCCTCCCGCCTTGTTTGCCCTCACCCCTTGTGTCCTCACCCCTTGTGTCCTCTCCCCTTGTGTCCTCCCCCCTTGGGTCCTCCCACCTTGTTTCCTCACCCCTTGTGCCCTCTCCCCTTGTGTCCTCACCAGTATCCTCTCCCCCTTGTGTCCTCTCCCCATGTATCCTCACCCCTTGTGCCCTCACCCCTTGTGCCTTCTCCCCTTGGGTCCTCCCCCCTTGGGTCCTCCCACCTTGTTTCCTCACCCCTTGTGTCCTCACCCCTTGTGTCCTCTTCCCATTGTGTCCTCTCCCCCTTGTGTCCTCTCCCCCTTGTGTCCTCACCCCTTGTATCCTCTCCCCCTTGTGTCCTCTCCCCCTTGTGTCCTCACCCCTTGTGTCCTCTCCCCTTGTGTCCTCACCTTGATTTTGGAGCGTATGTACGGTGAGCCCGGAGCCCTCCTCCTGATGTCGGTGCACTGCTCCGGATGTCGGCCCAGAGCGGTGCTGGACGGCAGCTCGGCGTGTGTGTGTGTGTCGGAGAGATGTGTGTGTGTGTCGGAGAGGTGTGTGTCGGAGAGAGAGTGTTTGGTGAGGCAGAGCGGCAAGGCCTCGGCGGGACTCGCTTCCACCTCCGCCAGGAAGGAGGGAGGGAACCTGTGGACTGGGGGGAGAGAGGGTCAGATTATAATAATAGATTTAGCGCTTTTCCTGGTGCTCAAACGCTTTACCTCAAATCAGAAACAGTTCAACCTGCAGAAAATAACTTAACATATACTTTCTTTCATTAAAAACCACTCAATTATTGATTATTGACTTTCTGTCCGTTGCAAAGTCACATTCAATACATTATTACAAATCTGAGAGAACCATAATATTATTTTTTATTTAATCTTATGTTTACTTTTTATTATATTTCAGTTTTTTAATGGACATTTTACTCTATTTTCTTTGTTAATTTATCTTTATATAATATTTTCTTTTATTCATTTCTTTTGTATTTCATTCTTAAAGGGAACAACCATCACAAAAAAAGATTGTAATGGAATATGTATACGTTCGATTGTCCTCATACGTGCTCAGGGACAACAACGTTTCGCAGGCTTCTCTGGAGGACAACAGAATACATAATAAAGGCACTATATGTTCAACGGTACAACATTAACAGGTATGGGTTTTAATACATATGAATAGAGGCGGAGAGAGGATTGGGAAAAAGAAACTAAGGTAAATATTGATTTCAGTGAACGTTGTGGTGTGCAGCCGGCTTCATATTTGCACAATCCCTCAATTAGCAAACACACAGGGCTAAATATGTGTGTGTGTGTGTGTGTGTGTGTGTGTGTGTGTGTGTGTGTGTGTGTGTGTGTGTGTTTGGGTGTGGTTTGTGCAAGTCCTTTTGCATGCACTCACATGTCACACACACACACACACACACACACACACACACACACACACACACACACACACACACACACACACACACACACACACACACACACACACACACACACACACACACACACACACCACCTTCCTCAAACAATCTACCTCCGCAGGGTGTGTGTGTGTGTGTGTGTGTGTGTGTGTGTGTGTGTGTGTGTGTGTGCACAATATATTAAAAAATAACTTTTTAGATAAGGATACAGAGAGGGATTTAGGTTCATAGAAACCTTTGACTCTCAAATAGACAGGTGTGTGTGCGTGTCTTTGTGCGTGTGTGGCAGGTGTGGCTGAGCTGTGTGTTGCCTCTGCGCGGCCTCCATCAGATAAAACTGATGCAAATGGTGTCATACAGAGAGCTGTGAAGATGGAGGGACACACAACTGATCTGAGAGCAGCCGAGGTAACGGGATTCTGACAGTCTGTGTGACAAGACACCAAAGTCTTTATCCTCACATGGAAATTCTTACTGTGGCAATTAAGATTAAGCTAACAGATACACACACAGTTATCAAAGTGTGTTGCCGTGTAGATGAAACAAAACACCATGTTGTAACTCAACCATTGATCAGGAAGTGTAACTGAATCCAGGCGTGTTCTTAACTTTACAAACATAACGGATCAAATATTAAGCATTTTACTGAATCCAGGCATGTTCTTAACTTTACAAACATAACGGATCAAATAGTAAGCATTTTACTGAATGTGAAGCTGGAAAACAGCTAATGTCAAAATGTAGAGCTTATTGGGCCTTGTTATTGTAATAAAGCAAGTCTTAATAGCCGTGTGTCCTACAAGAAAGTATGCATGTGTTGTCAGGGAAACATACTTTATTGAAACCAGATCAATTTATTTTAGTTACGAACTGTTTAAATGATAATTAACTACTTGAAATCTGTCTCAGTTCCTCTGTGTGTTTCTGTGGAGACGGCTGCTGGCCGGACATGTAATCTCATCTTGTATTGTTTGTCCTCCCCTCCTTCCCCCTGCCCTATGAATGAAATGTGTGTGTGTGCTTCTGTAAGAGTGTGTGTGTGCGCATTTGGAAGGTAGGGTGATGGGGTTCGAAACACCCACGAAAGTTTCTTTATCGAGACAGAGAGTTTTGTTGGTCTGAATGAATTTCTTTAATATTTTCTTTCCGTTATTCAACAATCGGTTAGATAACTTTGTCAAACACAGTGTGAGTCTTCGTGTGTGTGTGTGTGTGTGTGTGTGTGTGTGTGTGTGTGTGTGTGTGTGTGTGTGTGTGTGTGTGTGTGTGTGTGTGTGTGTGTGTGTGTGTGTGTGTGTGTGTGTGTGTGTGTGTGTGTGTGTGTGCGCGCGTGTGTGCTGAAGGCGTACTGTTTGCAGCAGTCGGCTGTCTTTTGGGTCCGTTACATTTCCTCCCATCCAATACACATTAACCTCGCTGCCGCCTCAACAACTAAATATTAGGCTTGCCCTTATTTGCCTTCTTTTCAAAAATGTAATGAGAAGATCCATATCACTCTCATTGTGAAATATGAAGCGAAAGCCAGGAGCTAGTTAGCGTAGCATAACAACTTGTAACAGCTGGCTGACTGTTCCAACGTTTATGCTAAGCTAGGCTAACCGTAGCTTGATCTTTAACACAACATTTTTTTTTCAGTGGTATCAATCCTCTCAAAAAAACGAATGGGCCTAAAATGTCAAACTATTCCTTTTTAAAACACATTCACAGGATCTTTTTCAAAAATCCGAAAATTACAAATCTGCTTTGAACTGTACAAAAATACATAGGCCTACATACAGGGCCGTCCCTAGCCAACTTGGGGCCCCAAGCGACATTGTGAGATGAGGCCCCCCCCCAACCGACAGGAGTGAAACACATTTTTTTGGAAACAAAGTAGGCTACTTTTCAAATATGATTCCTGTTTATTATTAGTATCAACACAGTTACTTTTGTATACAGTGAGGTAAATGGTAAATGTGCATCTACGTCTGCATTTCCTGCCAAATACTAGCCTCAAAAAGATTAAAATATAATGAATGCAAATAAACTACTTCCACTAATAATAATAATCATCATAATCAATTCAATAATATAAATACTATTATATTATTATAATTTAGTTGTAATATAGTCAAGACAAAACATGCTTATGACATGCTCACAAACTGATATTTCTTAAATCTGTATTCATAGTTCCCTCTGTCAGCAATGTGTCAACAACTACACACACATTTCTATCAGTATTTCTCTGTGTTGTGGTTGACATGATGATGACTGTTAGGAGTTAAGGGGAGAGGCTGAGCGTCACCATGAAATGTGCAAATTGACATAAAAATGAATATAAGGGGGAAAATGCTCCATGTTTTTTAAGCTGTAAACTTTAACTGTTATGTAAGCCAACGAGACAGACAGTGTATCACTCTTTGCAGATCAAAGGCATCACATACTTGAATGAATGTTAAATAAAGAATGCTGGAAATAACTGCATCTCCATTAGCCTGATGCTCTGCAGAGACTGCCTTCTTCATGTCGTGAATTGCAGCTGATGTTTTAATATGGCAATCGGGAATTTGACGTATACAACATTCGCAAGTTGTACATTTGACTCAAACAATAACCCACCTTTGAGGGATGCTCTAGTTTCTTCGTGTTTTTTTCCCCTCTTGCTTGCGCCGGACTGAAACTGTCTTTTCACCGACATCTCTACACCTGAACTAGTGGCCGTATCAAAGGCGTGATTGGTCAGATGTCGATTCATTGCAACGGTGTCGGGTTACAGATGTGCTCGCCTTGTCACCTCCCACTCTCACTCTCGCAGAGGGTGCGCGGAGAACTGAGCGGAGAACTGCGCAGTAGCTGAGGCCCTCTGGGCGGGGCCCCATGCAGCCTGCGTGATTGGCCTGTAGGGAGGGGCGGCCCTGCCTGCATACAATGTAAATACATATTTCAAATGACCCATTTGTTTTGTGATATTGAGGCATTATCACTGGTCTTCTGTTTACTAAAAATGTATATATTATATGTCCTCATTAACTATGTTATGTTCAAATGTTATTGTTTTTGTTTAAATCACGAAGCCCTGATGATCCCAAACAGATAACGTTTTAATACTATCCTTAAAAACCTGTAGGTACTGAGAGCTATGCATCAATGACAGTGATGTTAATAACTTTTCTGTACCCTTCTAATTTCCCCCATGTATTTAAATTAGCTTTTCTTTTTTCTCCGTCGTTCTTAATTAAACAAATAAATATTCTGACTAATGTTGAAATCTCAGGTACCTGGTAGGCTGTGTGTGTTTGGGTTAGTGGTTTATGTCAGACTGATGATTCTTCAGAAACAGGCCCCGGCACATGGTTGTGGATTAGGAGATACAAATAATCTCCTACAGACACACAAACACACCCACGCACACAACAGTTTTGAAACTGGTAAACCATATAAGTATTCAACAAGCCTGTTTCTGACTGCAATTATCATACCTCTGAGTATGTGTATGTGTGTGTGCGTGTGTGTGTGTCCTTAAGTCACCCGCACACATGTCAGGCAGGTACGGCAAGTAACGGCACATACCGAGAACTAAGGGTGAGACAGTTTCGGGGCTTTAAGTGCAGTCTTAGTTTTGTGTAATACGCACTGAAATGCATTTTTTATTGTGTTCAAACTATAGATATTTTAAAGAAAAATATTATTTGATTCTCATGTTTTGCGTGTAAACTGGATCATCAACGGTATAAAAAACAGTTAACAGAAATCAATCGAGTTAGTAAGTAAACGTGGCTCTAAGAATAGTTTATTTTCGGTGCGTAAAGTCAGATTCAAAAAGCTTTACACACACTTTTAGTGACTCCAGAAATACCCTCATGCATCGATCGCGATAGATATGTTTTGGCATGGTTCTTTTTCTATTGAAAGCCCCTTGAAAAGTAGTGGTACAGTTCTTTAAAAATGTTCCGGGTGCAAACACCAGAGAGGATGTAAAAGTCAATGATTACAAGTTAACGGTGATGAGATGTGGAGGCAAAGAGACAGGGAGAGAGGGGGGAGGGGGAGAGAGGTTTAGGGTGTAGTCCGTTATTTGTTATCTGAAACCGACGTGATTTTACAATACAAAACCCTCCGATGGCAACAATGGAGATAGTTCTCGAGAGGAGTAGTTGGGACAGAGGTGGGCTTCATGTATTTGTCCTTTAAATAACGGTGTAAACACGAAACCAAAGACGCCAAACTCAGATTGAGAGACATGTCAGCTCTTGTTATGTTTCTGCTGTGGCACCCAATTTAGAAAAACGTTATTCCCTGAGGGCCGCGCTGAGATCCAACTGAGTGGGAAACCAAACAAGCTGGAAGACTTCTCTATTAACACTGTAGTTGGTTTAACCTACAACTCCAATAAGAATTAAACAATCGCACCATTTTAATGTTTGTCTTTAGCAGAAATGTGCTTCTTGGGACGTCATATAACATACATTATTATCTATTCACACAATGTCGTAAATTAGTTGATTGAATCGCCAGATGTGTAAAACTCTACAAAGATAAGCAAACGCACCAATTTAGGGTTTGTTTGTATGAGAAATATGCCCATATAAATAACCTAAAATACGCCATTAAGGATGACAAAGCCATACAACTAACTAAGTATCCGAGGAAACCGACTTTAAAGTTTGTTATGGCCAGAAATGTGCTTGAAAAAACAATAGAAGATTACTTAGTGGACCAAAACGACCAATTAGTGGAGAAATAACTGAACCCTACATGGCTTTACCGATGCTTTTATAATAAACACACAGTAATACACTCGCTTGTCTTCACCTAAAGTCGATATGAGCTTTATATATAGGTGAGTGGATGCAGGGCTCAGCTGCAATCAGGGGTTGAAGGTCGATGTGTGAAAAGCAACGGGCCTTGTGATAGCCACACAATGACAGATATGAAAACAGAAAAGCAAACATGCTGTTGTGGTGACATAACACGTTTTATAAGAGCTTAAACAGTAACTATGTATATGTGTAAATAATTAAATACTTTAAAGTGGATTCAGTGAGGTTTAACATGATGTTTTGACGCGGATAAAAGCGGGTTAAATATGCCTAAAGTTAAACATACGCAACTTCACTTCAGGAAATACACTCAGGAGAGGGTAGTTCACGGCCCGCTGTGTTTCCCGTTATTCGGTGTCCCCGGAGAGCAGCCTCCCCGTTACAATCACAACCAGACCCCCTCCTCATCCACACACACATTCCTAGTGTGTCCAAACCCGTTAGAAACCAACAAACCCGTGCGTAAAAAGCACCCAAATATGCGTTGGTCTGGCTTTAAACCAGCAGATATGTGTCATTCCAGCAGCGTGGACTCACCTGGGATGTAGACGTCGCCTCGATCGTAGTCAGGGAGCTCGCCCCAGCTCCGCTTTCCCGGAGAAACATTGGCTTTCTTCACCAGAAAGGCCCTCGGCATGTTTAATTTACACTCTGGGAGTCTTTTTGGGAATGTTTGAAGAAGTGTTACAAAAGTTACAAAAGCAGGAAACTCCAAAGTTGGAAAAAAAAAAATGGAAGGTGTCGATCCAATCTTCTTCCTCTGCACCTTTCTTCTCGTTTCGCAAGTCGTTTTTCAATCACCTTTTTTTTCTTCAGTAGCACACCTTTCCTTTATTTGTTTCCTGTACTTAAACAACACGAGCATTGGTCGGACAGGTGAGTCCGCTCAGGTGTGCAGTCGGGCAGGTAAAGACGAATTTCTCCCACAGCGACTGGAATAACGGGAGTGTGTGTGCCTGGGTGAGAAAAAAACGGTGTATTGTATCCTGATCACACACACACACGCACACGCACACACACACACAGCCGACGGAGGTGGGTCGAAAAGCAGCAGCACAGGTACTCATTTGAAAAAGCAGGAAACGGGCGCCACCGCGCATGCGCGTCAGAAATAACGGTGACAACAAACCAGGGAGAGTCTGGGCTCGGCCTCCGTTTACCTGTCGGACCGGTTTACCCTCCTCTCTCTCTCTCTCTCTCTCTCTCTCTCTCTCTCTCTCTCTCTCTCTCTCTCTCTCTCACACATATAATGTTACGCTGCTATGGACAGTCTTGCACTAATGTACATTTCTCAAAGATATTGAAGTGACTGTTATTTTGTATATATTGACTGTCGTGCTTTTATTTACGTCTAAATGTGTGCATATACAAATGTGTCTGTTTATTGTAGGTATTTGTATACATATTTTTATATTTGTTTTTGTATTTGGGATCGTGGGAAACGGTATTTCGATCTCTCTGTCTGTACACACACACACGGAAAGATTGACAATAAAGTTGACTTTGACTTTGATCGTGTCACTTTTAAACGTATAGGTTCATATAAGTTAATACAAAATGAACGTGTGTCACTCTTGCAGGTAATAGACCAACAATGAAATACAAGACCACATCAAATAGTTTACAAAGTGATATTTGATCAAATAGAAAAAGCTCCATTTTAGGAAAACTGTTCTTACTATTGTTCATTTTTAACGTATTTGTTCATAAAAGTCTGAAGTAACAACAACAAAAGTATGATGGGACTTACAAGGAATGTTGCACGGGTAAAAACAGCTATCGTTTGGTCATTAACTGGATGAATGGGCGGCAGACACCCTCTCCGTTTTTAAGAGTGCGCTTAAAGGAATGGTCCACTCATTAGATAATTAATCAAAACTTCAGTATTTAGTGAAACGTTATGTTTAAACCATACCCTGAAGAAATCAGCGATATTCCCCGGTAAATAATGATTTTATAGCTCTTTTTTATCAAGACCTGTATATTCCGTCTGGCCGCCGCCATGTTTGCCATTTTCAGTAGTCACGTGATGGTCGTGACGTCATCCATGCGTTCACTTTGTCAACACACGGAAATATGGTGGAGTATTTCAGTTCGGACTCGTCAGCAGAGGAACAAGTTTTGACCAATGTGAAGAGATTGGATGGGGGAATTCAGCCATACATATCAGTATCACAATACGACACCCTCTGTCCTAAGACCCTCACATCGTACAAGGAAAAACTTCCAGAGAAACCCACAGTTTAAAGGGAACATGGGAGAAACCTCAGGGAGAGCAACAGAGGAGGGATCCCTCTCCCAGGACGGACAGACGTGCAATAGATGCCGTGTGTGAATTGAAAAGATAATACATACATTTGCAACATAGGTAGTCCAGATGTTTGGAAATGCATGTGTGTATAATAGGAAGATGATATAAGATACTATATGTATGCATGTAGTACCACCCTTGCTAGCGATTCCCTCTCTAGTTTAGCATACTCAGCTTCGTTGTCCCTGGCCATAGAATCACGATTTGATGGGGCCGGAAAAACTGGGGGGAAAATACACACTAGCCGGTACTACGCTATATGGAAAGGCCACCAAAAACTGTCCTGGCCTGGACGCTAAAGGATGTTAAAACGGGGCTAGCCGCTGCAATGGAAATGCGCTATAACATACCTTATTCTTACTCCGAGCACTACTTCTGCTCCTCCGTCGCTTCACACTTGCAGAGGGCGATTTCTCAACTGGCCGAACTGGTGTCCTGGTCGGTGATGACACCAGAAAGACCGATGGTACTGCATCTCCATTGAGTAATGGTTGTTCCATAAATCCCATGTTATGTTTGATCATACTCTCAGAGTAGTCGTCCGGAAATGTGAAATGTTCGCTGCATACATGAGCCTGTAAATCTCTCGGTTCGGGCCGGCCACATTTCGCTAGCCACTGCCTCCGAATGTACTTCTTACGCTTACCTTTTGGCAACAGATGGAACCGAGCATTCCGTGGATTGTTCCTATCCGAATTATGGCAATATTTCGCGATACAGTGAGGCATATTTGAATAGAGAAACTACAGTAAATAACATGGAGATCAACGTGTCTTCGAAAACCAAACGCATGGATTACGTCACGTCCGGAAAATGGCGGCGCCCACAGTGTTGATGTTATTTCGGTATATAATCAGTTTAAAATCACTGATAATGTCATCGGATTAAAAAAAAAAAAAGAGAGACTGGCAGAGACTGGTCTGTTTTATCGGATGATAATTTTTTTAAAATGAGTGTCATGAGCATACCATTCCTTTAAGAACTTCCTTTTTGATAAAGCTTATAGTTAGGGCTGATTAGATTCAGCCCCTAGCTTTGCTGATATAGGCTTAGTTTGTCGGGGGACATCTTACTTCTTCCCAGGGTGCGAACTGGAGGGGAGCAGGGGGAGCTATAGCTCCCCTAGTGGTGACATGAGCTCCCCTGGGAACATGGTTTGTGAAATTGGGGGGGAGCTCTCTAAAATACTGATATGATGACCAAATAAATTTGGGCATGGTTTTTTTTTCAAAGGTGTAAAATAAGTTAAATAAAATTATATTTAGAGTTTATGATTCATGAAAAAAGTGTCGCCTGCTTGCACGCTGCCCGCAGCTCCACCCACTACCCACTCACTCACAAGCTCGTTTAGTTGGCACTGCATGTTTACCAGCCATTGTTGCTGCTGCTGACATGTCGAAAAGAAAAAAACAACGTACCTTGGGCAATTTCTTTAAAAAGACGGCCAAACAACCTGATCAAGAAGACCAACCGAATGTAGCTGGTGGTAGCACATCGTACGTTGTGACTGCTGCTACAACAGAACCGAGAGAGGAGGGAGCTAACGTCAGTGCTAGTGCTAACTTGACAGCTAACGTTAACTTGGGGGCTGAGAGACACAAGAAGACGAGCCGTTGTGTTGTGTGTGTGGCGTCGCGTCTCTCCAGGCAGTGAGAGGATTGTGTTGTGCTATAGCTGTATTATTAATATTAATATTGTTCATGGTTGGTGCCGCTGGCTGCTCTTATCGCGTGTGTTCGGCTCTGTGTAGGCTACAGCCGTAATAGGCTATAGCCCATGTGAAACAATGTAGCCTGTTTTTGAGTCATTTTAAGTTGATTTAATTAAACAGTCAAACGTTACATTGGTGGTCCGCGGATTATTTATTATCAAGTTGATTGAAGTTTGCGTAGCCCATACATGCTCGGGAAATCTGTTGACATGAACATGATCCATCAGGACGTTTCATGTAAATGTAGACCTGTGGCACCACCCCGTGTGCAACAGATTTTCTCTTTATAATAGGCCTATGTCTGTGCTATTAACGCATGGATCAGCATTCCCCCCCCCCGCAAAAAAAAAAAAATACCGGCTCCCCCGGAGACCGTGGTATAGTTCGCACACTGCTTCTTCCTTCTCTCTGTGTGCTCTCATGTTCCCATTAACCCAGCTTCCCCACATGTCTCTCTTTCTGGTGTCTATATACGCCGGGATCCGGAGTCATGGATGATCCTGCGGTCCTGAGTCCTGCATCGCGAGCCCTGGATCTTGAGTCGTGGCCGTGGTCCTGGATCATCGGTCCTGGATGGATATCCTCGTGGATTCATCTTCCCATTATACACACATGCATTTCCAAACATCTGGACTACCTATGTTGCAAATGTATTATCTTTTCAATTTACACACGGCATCTATTGCACGTCTGTCCGTCCTGGGAGAGGGATCCCTCCTCTGCTGCTCTCCCTGAGGTTTCTCCCATGTTCCCTTAAACTGTGGGTTTTCTCCGGAAGTTTTTCCTTTTACGATGTGAGGGTCTAAGGACAGAGGGTCTGAGGACAGAGGGTCTAAGGACAGAGGGTCTACGGACAGAGGGTCTGAGGACAGAGGGTCTAAGGACAGAGGGTCTACGGACAGAGGGTCTGAGGACAGAGGGTTTAAGGACAGAGGGTCTAAGGACAGAGGGTCTGAGGACAGAGGGTCTAAGGACAGAGGGTCTGAGGACAGAGGGTCTGAGGACAGAGGGTCTGAGGACAGAGGGTCTAAGGACAGAGGGTCTACTGACAGAGGGTCTGAGGACAGAGGGTTTAAGGACAGAGGGTCTAAGGACAGAGGGTCTGAGGACAGAGGCTCTAAGGACAGAGGCTCTAAGGACAGAGGGTCTAAGGACAGAGGGTCTAAGGACAGAGGGTCTCGTATCGTCATACTGATATTCTGTACACACTGTGAAGTCCACTGAGACAAAGGTAACATGTGTGATGTTGGGCTATAAATAGACATTGATGAACACAGCAGTCAAAAGTGAATTAGTTTTGCTCCATCCAGTAAAAAAACAAGCGCCCTGGACTGGGAGCGATGGTTTGAAATTGGTATTCCGTTACCAGTACCTGTAACAAATAAAAGGGATATTTGAGCAAACAGAAAACGTTCCATTTTAGGACCACTGATCTCCATATCCATCATTTTAGTATTATGATAAGGCACCTTTTGAGACACCTTTGGTTTTTTGCAAAGACAAGAGAAACCTGATTTTAAAAGTTCACACACGGCCAGACAATGAGGCTGATCCTCGCGTGCTCTGATGCTGCAGTTCAGCCGCAGCATCAGAGCACTTCACAGAGCACTTCACAGAGCACTTCACAGAGTACTAATGCAGGCCTGTTAGGATGCAAATGAGTCATTCAGAGGCCGCGTGACTCCCTGCTGCGTGTTTACAGCCTCCTGCTGCTCTCCACTGTTCTCCTGTCTTTGTAATTAACAAGGCACACACACACACACACACACACACACACACACACACACACACACACACACACACACACACACACACACACACACACACACACACACACACACACACACACACACACACACACACACACACACACACACACACGCACACGCACACACACACACACACGCACGCACACACACACACACACACACACACACACACACACACACACAGACCATACAAAGGTGTCAAAAGGACTATGAAGAATTGTTTGTTTACCAAATAGAGAACTCTTGATGGTGAACTACACTGAACAAAAATATAAACGCAACACTTTTGTTTTTGCTCCCATTTTTCATGAGATGAACTCAAAGATCTAAAACATTTTCTATTTACACAAAATAACCATTTCTCTCAAATATTGTTCACAAATCTGAAAACATCTGTGATAGTGAGCACTTCTCCTTTGCCGAGATAGTCCATCCCACCTCACAGGTGTGGCATATCAAGATGCTGATTAGACAGCATGATTATTGCACAGGTGTGCTTTAGGCTGGCCACCATAAAAGGCCACTCTGAAACGTGCAGTTTCATCACACAGCACAACGCCACAGATGTCGCAAGTTTTGAGGGAGCGTGCAATTGCCATGCTGACAGCAGGAATGTCCATCAGAGCTGTTGCCCGTGAATTGAATGTTCATTTCTCGACCATAAGCCGTCTCCAAAGGCGTTTCAGAGAATTTGGCAGTACATCCAACCGGCCTCACAACCGCAGACCACGTGTAACCACACCAGCCCAGGACCTCCACATTCAGCATGTTGACCTCCAAGATCGTCTGAGACCAGCCACTCGGACAGCTGCTGCAACAATCGGTTTGCATAACCAAAGAATTTCTGCTGTCAGAAACCGTCTCAGGGAAGCTCATCTGCATGCTCGTCGTCCGCATCGGTGTCTCGACCTTACTCCGGTTCGTCGTCGTAACCGACTTGAGTGGGCAAATGCTCCCATTCGATGGCGTCTGGCACGTTGGAGAGGTGTTCTCTTCGCGGATGAATTCCGGTGTGAACGCGATCTGTACTTAGTTCATGAGGACCAGCGCCATATAATAGAAGAGTTACGACAATGGAAGTCCAAAAACGGTTATCGTTACGTGGTTTATGTAGACGAGGATCGTTCCCCGGAAGTTCATGGCGGGCAATGTGAATGCATTGAAAACAGGAGATAGAACTACGATTTTTGGTAATTATTAGTGAATAAAGGTTTTGATTTGCAATATTTATACAACAAATCGATATGTGTATGTATTTACATCAATATGTTTTAAAAAATAAAATCGAATTTGCTAATATTAAGTGATAATATTAGGATTAGTGTGAACAACTAGTTTACATGTTACTAACAGTGCCTTGGTTAAAGAGCCTGTTGCTGTTTATTTATAGCTTTGAATTCTTTCAAACCAATATTATCTTCTTAAACTTGTATGGTAGTCAGGAGCATCACTTTCTAATGTTTATTGATACATTTAGAGGGAGGGGATCTAAAGTAATGCTTTAAAATTCAGATTAGATTCATGTCTACCATTTTCTTAAATTCATGGTAGTTTCAGTAATCCCCTGGTAATTGAGGACACAAGTTATCTAAATGACTAATGTCATCTTTATGGCTTTCAGAAAGGACAGGAGACCGACAGGTGACTATCAAAGGACTAGCAGCAGCAGCAGCAGCATGATGATGATGATGATGATGATGATGATGATGATGATGTTAAATGTGTTGTTTTAGGAACATCCATTGCAAATACATGGAATTCAATAAACATTGAATAGCATATCATGCAGTTTGTCGGTGCATTTTCCTCCGTGTTGTCCTGGTTTGCTGTGCTGCCTCCTAGTCGCCACCATGGTTTGCTGTGCTGCCTGGGGATGCTCAAATCGCTCAGAGAACGGAGTACGAATGTACGGCTTCCCCACTGACACAGAGCGGAGGAAAAAATGGCTGGCTCAAGTCAGCAGGAGCAATTTCACGACCAACAGCAAAAACATATGTGATGTAATTAAATACAAACACTGCATTTGCACTTTTTCACAAAACGAAAACCACACCATTGGGAAAGCGTAATGTTTTGTTTAATACGAAAAAACAGGGAAAGGCTTGAAAAACACAGAGTTGAGACTCAGGGTGCAGGGTGAGGGTCTCAGTGCAGGTATTCAGGCTCCATTGAATCCCCCTCTGGTTCTTGTGCTGAAAGAGGGAGTAACAGACAGGAGAAAGAGTTATACACACCTATATAGTTGCCTTGGGGAGATAAGGTGTGGTCTTTGTTCCCAACTGAAGTTATGGAACTTTATTATTTGTAAGTATGACAAATGGCATCAGTAACAGATGTGATATGAATTTCTATAAAGTTGTCTCACATTCTTGGTCATATTTTACATACAGTATGTAATGAGTATAACATGTCCAGTAAGTATAAAGTGTTTCCTAATACTGTGTATTCAGCCACTATGGAATATGTATGTGGGCAGACAAAACTGAGTTGTTCTGTGTGTGAAGTAACCTCAAGTCACTCCACAGGCACATTTTGATGCAGACCAGTTTGTCAAGACAAAAAAGGGCAAGACTAGGCTGAGAGCAGAGGCTATACCCACCATCTTCGTGCATCGCCCTGTGGTAAAAAAGAGAAGGGCCCTGCACCACGATTCACCCCGGGACCTGTATCTACAAAGCCCATAGCTCATGATCACAGCTATGGTGTGAAAGGTGACACATGTATAATAAGTATGAACTCTTAGTAACAAAAGTAATATTTCTTATTTTTAAGTGGTATAATATTTAAAATGTTCGAAAATGTACAGTGCCATGTCTTCTACTTACATTAGTCTCAAAGATTGAGGGAAGAAGGGATGAGGAGACTGAGAGAAAGGAAAGTGAGGGTGAAGAAAGAGAGGACATGGCTAGTGAGGAGAGACAGGGAGGGCGGACACCACCCACTCAGCCAGCAGCCAGTCAGCATACGAGGGAACCAGCAGCCAGTCAGCATACGAGGGAACCAGCAGCCAGTCAGCATACGAGGGAACCAGCAGCCAGTCAGCATACGAGGGAACCAGCAGCCAGTCAGCATACGAGGGAACCAGCAGCCAGTCAGCATACGAGGGAACCAGCAGCCAGTCAGCAAACAAGGGAACCAGCAGCCAGTCAGCATACGAGGGAACCAGCAGCCAGTCAGCATACGAGGGAACCAGCAGCCAGTCAGCATACGAGGGAACCAGCAGCCAGTCAGCATACGAGGGAACCAGCAGCCAGTCAGCATACGAGGGAACCAGCAGCCAGTCAGCATACGAGGGAACAAGCAGCCAGTCAGCATACGAGGGAACAAGCAGCCAGTCAGCATACGAGGGAACCAGCAGCCAGTCAGCATACGAGGGAACCAGCAGCCAGTCAGCATACGAGGGAACCAGCAGCCAGTCAGCATACGAGGGAACCAGCAGCCAGTCAGCATACGAGGGAACCAGCAGCCAGTCAGCATACGAGGGAACCAGCAGCCAGTCAGCATACGAGGGAACCAGCAGCCAGTCAGCATACGAGGGAACCAGCAGCCAGTCAGCATACAAGGGAACCAGCAGCCAGTCAGCATACGAGGGAACCAGCAGCCAGTCAGCATACGAGGGAACCAGCAGCCAGTCAAACAGATCTATTAAAACAATTAAAAAGAAAATTAAAGAGCCAAGAAGGAATCACCAAAAAAGCAAAGGCTGCACTAAGAAAAATCAGGAAGGAAAATGCAGCTCTCAAGACAACAATGAAAATTAGGGACAAGAAATATAAGAAAACGTTTTCAAAAGACCAACTGAAGGCATTAGGCAGACTCACCACAAAGGGGATGAAATGGAGGAATGACACAAATAAGAAGGCTTTAAAAATTCGCTTTGGGTGCGGACCAACGGGTTACAAAACTCTGCAGGAATTGAAGATGCCCCTTCCAGGAATAAGGACACTGCAAAGAAGGATGCAATGTGTTAAGTTTGAGCCTGGTGTGTTGACAGAGGTCTTTGATTTCCTAAAATTGAAGGCAGATTGATTGACAGACCTTGAAAGGGAGTGTGTGTTGACCTTGGATGAAATGGCAATCACACCAAGTGTGGAGTTAGACATGACAGGCAAACTGTACGGTGATGTGACTTTACCAGGTCACACAGGGGTGGCAACACATGCTTGTGTGTTTATGTTGGCTGGAAACACAACACGGTGGAAGCAAGTAGTGGCATATCATTACACTGGCAATTCTACCAATGGAGCAGAGTACATGCCAATCATTATTGATATAATACAGAGGGCAGCATCCATCGGGCTACATGTGCTTGATGTCACCACCGACATGGGTAGCCCTAACCGAGCCATGTGGAAATCCTTTGGGGTGGACCAAAATAAAACATCGGTGCCACATCCAGCAACACCAGACAGGCAGCTCTATTTCATGCCCGATGTCCCACATCTGGTAAAACTGGAGTAAGAGAGGGACTTGAAAAACCTTGGTGGCTCTCAACTCATGTTGTTACAGTTGTCTTGGTTACAGCTCTCAAGTTTTTTTTTGTGCCATTTCCACATCTTTAGAAAATATGAAATAAAAAATTGAAGTGAAATCAACCTCTTCTCTGGAGAACAAACTTTGATTTCTCTGTCTTGCTCCTCCACCTGTAACATCACTGCCCCTCCACCTGCCATACAGTAGGTTACTAACAAGATTACTTATATAATACAGTGATAGAATACATGTTTAGTATGCTTACTTATATAAAACAGTAGTATTAAACTTACCTTGTGTTTTCACTCTCACTTAAGACCCTCTCCCTTTGCCATCAATCCAGAATCAGCTGAGCTGCAACATTATACAGACGGGTAATAATCAACATAATCACAAGGACACAATATGGCTCTGCTAAAAACACTCACTCTTACACGCACCAAAGTTATATTTATCTAATATTTAACTCCCTCCACTCCCGCATACAATCCCGTTTAGAAGCCCCTCTTCTCTAATTCAACAACGTTGGACCAAATAGACATTAAGAGAACGGAATTCTGTTCAACGTGTGTTGCTAACTTGCTTCGGTATCCTAGCTTAATCTGTTATCTGTAAACGTTCCCTAAATCTACTAATTTAGGGATAATCCACTAACATCCTTTAATACACATGTTCATTAGAATCAGATGTACTGATAATATCCGCAATATAAATCTTTAAACTTCTTCTTACCTTTAAAAGTCCGTCACGAACGGTGTATTATGCTGCAACTCTACAGCTCTGCTAGCCTTGGCGCTAACTTCCGGGGAACGATTGAGAGGCTCCACGATCCGCCATTGCTGTAAAAAAGTGGTCAATTGGAGTGAACGGAGATGTCGTAACTCTTCTATTATATGGCTCTGATGAGGACTAAAGAGTTCTCGTGAACTAAGTTCTCATGAACCTTTGTGGGAAAAGTACTTCGGTGTGAATGCGCCTTATGCAAAGGAGATGTGTTGCCTCACGCAGTGTGAGGCAAATGGTGGTCACACCAGATACTGTCTGGTTTTCGGACCCCCTCTGACCCCCCCAACTGCACGTTTCAGAGTGGCCTTTTATTGTGGCCAGCCTAAGGCACACCTGTGCAATAATCATGCTGTCTAATCAGCATCTTGATATGCCACACCTGTGAGGTGGGATGGATTATCTCGGCAAAGGAGAAGTGCTCACTTTCACAGATTTTTTCAGATTTGTGAATAATATTTGAGAGAAATGGTTATTTTGTGTTTATAGAAAATGTTTTAGATCTTTGAGTTCATCTCATGAAAAATGGGAGCAAAAACAAAAGTGTTGCATTTATATTTTTGTTCAGGGAAATTTTGTTCAGGGAAGTTCAGGGAAATTAAATACAATGCTTTTCAAAATGTCAACATTTACTTAGTACGAAAACTCATTATTATCCTCTACTGCAGTGGTTCCCAACCTCACAGAACTTCCCAAAGATCGCAGAGGGGGCACCAGGCCTCGGATGATTTGAGGCCAAATATGATATTTAGACTTTTTTTTTTTTTTTTTTTACATATAATTGTAAGGAAATACATGATTGTCACTAAAAGCCTTGTCTCTACATTACAATAAAATATACAAAATAATTGACGAATTAATTTTAATAAAAATTCAAGTTAGTATTAAAGGCATAAAAAGACAGAAATGTATAATTCTTTCTTTAATAGAAATATTTCTTCTGCCCGTAAAGTGCCCAAACCGGGCTTTTCTGGATAAGCGCATTGTTAAAACATAGTCATCGTCCATGCCGGTTTCAGTTGGATTATTTATCAGTTGCTCCGATCAGATCGGTCTCCTCCATTTTGTAGATTATTTACGACTTTTTAATCCACATAAACACATCGGCAAAATCCGGTTGCGCCCCCCCCCCCTAGTGTGTGTGTGTGGGGGGGGGGGGGGGGGCGCAACTTCCAACAGGAGTCATTTGGGGGGGCTCTTGGGAAAAAAATACTGCTCTCCTGTATATATGTGGAACAAACTCCTAAAAAGCTGCAACTCTCACTACTTTAAATAAAAATATACCTCTTCATATCAAACACTGCACTGTAACTTTTATATCCGTCTTGTTCTATTTGAGCTTGTTCTTTTGACTTTTCCCCTATAGCTATATCTAAAGATAACTGGATAATATGTCTCTTTTGCATCATGTTTTAATCTCTCCATTTGTTTTTGTGAAGCATTTGTACTGGCTTGTTGTCTAAATATGCCATATAAATACACTTGCCTTACTTCGAGTTCAGTGACATGCACATATAATATTCTGAGAGATACATCTTTTCTTTATCCTGGCCGTTTGGGTTCCTCTAACGCTGGCAGAGATTGTTGTTTTTGCCTTTTGTTCAGAGTATTCAAAGTCTCTGGTGTTGTGTGTGTACTCCTCTCTCTACAGGCCGGGCGTCCCCGAGCGAGGAGCTGTGCAGAGTTTCCATTTGCATGTGCAGGATAAACAAAATCTAACAACACGGACACACCTGGAACAGAAGCATGCGGCTTTATGTCGAGTAGTGAAGAAGAGGAGTGGCGGATGAATGAGAGGTATGTCGTCGGAGTAGTTTGGCGGGTTAACTACTGCTCCTTCCTAACTGTCATCCACACTGTTATATACTCTGTTATCCTCTTTAACCTCAAGCATTTACGACGTCACCAAAACAGTCTTCAGATGTTTGTTATCAATAGAAGAGCTTATGTTGACCTTCACCCTGAAGCTACTGAGCACACCGGTAGATCAGGTAAAGATGAAACACTCTCCGGTTCAACCTGATCCTCAAAACCCCTCGGACACTTCAGCAGAGATGGGAAAGTACACTTTACTCAAGTAGAAGTACAGATACTACTAAAGGTACTAAAAGTATTTGTGTTCAACATGTAAGAAGTAGAAAGTACAGGTATTTGAGTTCAACATGTAAGAAGTAGAAAGTACAGGTATTTGAGTTCAACATGTAAGAAGTAGAAAGTACAGGTATTTGGGTTCAACATGTGAGAAGTAGAAAGTACAGGTATTTGAGTTCAACATGTAAGAAGTAGAAAGTACAGGTATTTGAGTTCAACATGTAAGAAGTAGAAAGTACAGGTATTTGGGTTCAACATGTAAGAAGTAGAAAGTACAGGTATTTGTGTTCAACATGTAAGAAGTAGAAAGTACAGGTATTTGAGTTCAACATGTAAGAAGTAGAAAGTACAGGTATTTGTGTTCAACATGTGAGAAGTAGAAAGTACAGGTATTTGAGTTCAACATGTGAGAAGTAGAAAGTACAAGTATTTGAGTTCAACATGTAAGAAGTAGAAAGTACAGGTATTTGTGTTCAACATGTAAGAAGTAGAAAGTACAGGTATTTGAGTTCAACATGTGAGAAGTAGAAAGTACAGGTATTTGGGTTCAACATGTAAGAAGTAGAAAGTACATGTATTTGTGTTCAAAATGTAAGAAGTAAAAGTAAAAAGTCTTCAGAAAAATAAGTAGTGGAGTAAAGTACTGATACCAGAACAATGCACTTAAGTACAGTAACGAAGTATTTGTACTCTACTGCTTCCCACCTCTGCTATTCACTGTTGTGATCTGCCATTTCTACTTCCTCCTCAGTAAAGGAACACAGATTTATTTTGGGGCTTTCCCCAGTTTTTAAGCTTTAAGTTAAATCAGCTGACAGATCAATTTACTGTCATTGTAGAGGCAACACAATGCAGTAATATACAGAAGTTATAGAATAACTAAAGAATGTGCAGCAGAGGTGGGAGAAGCAGAAAGTAGAAGTACTCAGATCTTGTACTTGAGTAAAAGTAAAAGTACCAGACAGAGGCGGCGCTAGGGGGTGGCTACTTGGGCTCAAGCCCCGGATGTTTCTGAAAAGCCCCGGTTGTTTCACTTAAAAAAAAAAAAGAGTCTCGGGAGTAATGTGCAGTACCGGAGTCCACCAGAGAGGCAGCCGCTGCAGGACATTAGCCTGCGTACTGCGTAGCCTTCCCTGCCCTGAAGAAGAAGTGATCCTTCCTAGTGCCTGACGAGTTTTAAGCTAATAGCCTATCAAGTTATGGATATTAGAAAGTTATTTTCATCGAAGCAGGCGCCACAAGCTGCAGCAGCAGCAGCAGCAGCAGCAGCAGTATCAGCAGCTGACAACAATGTCATCACCAGCAGTGAAGAAATGGATGATGTTTCAGGTGTGTGAATCTAATGGTGATATCTGCACTCTGGCTGACTGAGTAAGAAGTGAAAAAGAGTGATGTACTATAACGTTAATCTTATAGCTAGTAAACATGGAGTAACCAAGGCAAGTTTATTTATATAGCACCTTTCAACACAAGGCAATTCAAGGTGCTTTACAAAAATGAAAGACATTCAGACAAAGGCATTTAAAAACAGTAAAAGATAATAAAAGAAACATTAAAAGGAGACGCTGTAGTACATATGCCAGGCCTGTAAGTGGCGCTGTAGTCTGCCACAAAAGCAGCGAAGAAGACTTCCCGCGCATGGTTGCCCATCTGTTTATACTCTGCTCTGGCTCTTTTTCTCCCTCCCCTTTAAGGTATTATTAAGGTAGGGTTAATGTTGCTCTCAAAGTGCACCAGATTGATGCTTTTAACTTCAATATTTAAAAAAAAATCTTCCCAGGGGGAGCATGCCCCCGGACCCCCCTAAAGGAGGCGACGACCCCCCTAAAGGATGTTTGGTCCACCCCCCACTTGTAAAAAAAATAGCACTTAACCCCTGCACCCCCCCTCCCAACAATTCCTGGGCTAAGCCCCGGATCTCCTACAATCCTAAATCCGCCTCTGGTACCAGAGTGTAGGAATACTCTGTTACAGTAAAAGTCCTGCATTTAAAATGTTCCTCAAGTAAAAGTAGAAAAGTATTATCATCAAAATATAGTGAAAGTAGCGACAGTAAAAGTAGTCATTGTGCAGACTGTCCTAAATGTAACTCTATTGTTGTACTGCAATATATAACATGTATATTGTGGTATACATTGGGACGTTCAGCTTCTCCTCTCGTTTCTTAATAGTTAAATGTCGATTTCTCTTCTTACCTATCTCCTTGAATGTTATGTTATTAGCTCAGCCTGCATTATGAACTATTTTTAGATATGCATTGCTCTTCTCAGCAATGGGTGTACACACTGGTCCGGTAGCATACCAATGTGTGTGTGTGTCTGAAAAACAGTTAATTTGTACTCGTGTAAACACTGTCTGGATTTAATGAATGATTCTTGTCAGAAAAAAGACGAGAGCAAGAGCTTGCAAAAGAAGCTAAGAGGGATCAGATAGAATAGAATATTTCTTTATCGTCATCATACAAAGCACAACGACATTTCTTTGGCAACTCTCACTGCAGTACACTCTTATAAATGCTGGGTTAAAAACTACCCAATCAGCGCTGGTTAAATATTGGACAGAACACACGCTGGGTTATATAACCCAATGAAGGGTTCACATTGACTGCACTGCTGGGTTTAGTTGTAAATGTATAATTATGAATTATTACTAATTATAATGGGTTGTTCCCTTTTATAATTGACATTTCATTGGCACAACTGATAGTCATCAATTTAACAAAATTATCACATTATCATACATCTTGTTGGCGGTTACTCACCTCCGATCCTTCGGTTGCTTTCTTGATCAAATATATTCTCACACCGATGTAACAATAATGATTTATTAAAATTCAAATCACAGAATAACACATCAAAATATAAAATTCCACAACATTTCTCCTGTAACAGCTCCAAAACATTAGCTTTCCATTTCACTGACATAAGATGTAATGACACAAACATTCCCATACAATTATCTCCCCCCATTCTCGGTTCATCGGGAAGACACCAGGAAACTATTCACCTCCAGGTAAAAGAGGATAACGATGAATCAAGTGGAACCTCGTTTCTTATTTCCATGTAGGGACAGTTCCTCACACAAGGGTTATTGATACTAGGAGAGATGTGGAACAAGAGGGAGAGGAGAGAGGAAGGAAGAGATGGGTGGGGGGGATGCAGGCCAGTCTACTGTAGATGCAAGCATGTATGTGAGTTATCAGGAACTTCACTGCTGGGGAAACAGTTCCCTCGAGTTCATAAACCACATCCTGGAAAAATGGCCAAGTAGGCAAACACTGACTTGTACAGTATATTGTATGTCAAAGACATTACAACTCTTAAAACAGGTATCCACGGCTGCGAGAGCCGTCTCAATAGCCTTGCCTGAGATCGGCTTGAGAGCACAGCATCCCATCCTCAAGCGGTAGCACGACCTGGACGATTCGGCTTGCTCCAAATACTCCACCATGTTAGTTCCGACCTATGATGAGAAAGAAAAGAAAAAAGATAAGTATTTCTACCGGTGCAGAGAAATTGTCATCAGCTCTCGACTGAAGCTCTTTCAACCCCCTCCCACCCCATCAGCTGATTGAAGGAAGAAGCGAGGCAGCCCTAAATTCAATGGCGTGGTCTTAAACTATTTATTCTGGGTGCGTGGCCAGTCTACTTATGTGTGGTCTGTGGTTTATGCATCCCACGTCGATCCCGAGTTACAACCTGTAAGAATAGTGCTTCATGAAATGAGTATTCTGACAAGCTGTGTCACTCATTCCACGAATACAATCTTTACAAGTTGCACCTCGCTGCGAAGAGGAATCAGGCTTTCCAAATTACTTACAGGCTTAACATCAATGAAGAATGTCTTTGATTCTTCCACACTGGCGCGGACCAATTGTCTGCCCTGTTTATAAACAGGCGGAGGGAGCATGACAGGCAGCAGCATCAGGGCTAATCTCCCCTGGCATCTGTCGGAGGACTATTATGGGTGTCAATATCGACTCGAATAGTCGTATAATACAATAAAATAAAGTTACACATCAATCAAATCACCACAACTGAGATGCATGGTGAGGAAGAACCTGATATTAGAGCTGAACGACTCGTTAAAAGACTCGTCAGCTGAGCTTTGACGGCTTCAAGACAGGGCAGCTCAAATTAAGCTGTGAAACTCAGTTATGTAACAGCAGTCTGAAGCCTTTAACACGGCTCCTCCTCCTTCCTAACTGTCATCCGCACTACTCTTTAACCCCAAGCATTTACGGCCTCACCCAAACAGTGTTCAGATGTTTGTTATCCATAGAAGGGGACATGTTTGCATCCACCCTGAAGCTGTCTGTCAGGTAAAGATGAAACACTCTCCGGTTCAACCTGATCCTCAAAACCCCTCGGACACTTCACCAGAGATGGGGAAGTACACTTTACTCAAGTAGAAGTATCAAATCAAATCAGGTTTTATTTATATAGCACATTTATAAACGATTTTTGGTGGAGCCAAAGTGCTGTACATAAAATAAAGATAGCCTACAGTAGAGGCACTTTACAGCAAATACAACAGCATTGTTAACTTGTCACTTTAACTTATTCCGCACTTTATAACTTAGATGATGACCAAATATGTATATATGCTGACAGTTATTTTACTCTTATTTTTATTTTATTTCCTATTTTCATAGTCTTTTATTATTATTATTATCATTATTTCCTTGATTTTATGTTATTTATTATTTATTTTAGATTTTATTGATCTGTGTGAATCTTTGCTGTACTGTTTTTTTTCACGCTTACCTGTTGCTGCTTTGTACAACTGAATTTCCCCTCGGGGATTAATAAAGGTTCATCTTATCTTATCTTATTATTCAGAATATCAGTATGAGAAACACCCTCTGTCCTTAGACCCTCTGTCCTTAGACCCTCTGTCCTTAGACCCTCTGTCCCCAGACCCTCTGTCCTTAGACCCTCTGTCCTTAGACCCTCTGTCCTTAGACCCTCTATCCTTAGACCCTCTGTCCTTAGACCCTCTGTCCTCAGACCCTCTGTCCTTAGACCCTCACATCGTACAAGGAAACACTTCCGGAGAAAACCCACAGTTTAAGGGGAACATGGGAGAAACCTCAGGGAGAGCAGCAGAGGAGGGATCCCTCTCCCAGGACGGACAGACTGCAATCGATGCCGTGTGGAAATCGAAGAGATAATACATTTCACAGCATATAGACCGGATGTTAGGAAATGCATGTGTCTGTAATGAGAAGATGAATCCACGAGGATGTCAGCTACAATCCTGTGGAAGCCATCAGGGAAGCAGCATGACGAGACCCAAGGCAGGACCGCAGAGACGGGTTCAGCCACGACCCGAAGTCCACGACTTAATCCAGAACTCAGGATAGAGGATCCAGGACACAGGACCACAGCAAGAGGATCAGCCTCGACTCCGGATCCCGGCGTAGATATAGATACAAAACAAGAACAAAGATGTGGCTGGGTTAATCGGAACAAGAGAAAACACAGACACAGACAGAGAGGGGGAAGGTCATTGGATAAGAGTTATTCTTGATGACCCTCTAGAAAGATCTCATGAACTTCCCCACTTGATCTATCAAGACCCGAGCAGTTCTATTAGATGTAGGATAAGAAACAGAGAGAGGGAGCACAACAGATACTCGTGTTTAAAAGTACTCGTGGTAAAAGTAGTACTGACTAAACTTCTTTACTCAACTAAGATGGGCTTCGAAATGTACTTAAGTAAAAAGTACCCATAACTAGCAGCTGTTTTAAAGAGTACCTGATCTTTCATTAGATCCAGATAACACACACACCAGACAGTGTTTACATGAGTACCTATGAACAGATACTACACACACATTGGTATGCTACTCGACCAGTCCGCACACCCATTGCTGAGCAACGAATGCATATCAAAATAGTTCATAATGCAGGCTGAGAAAAGAAGAGAGAACTCGACATTTAACCATTAAAGAGGAGAAGCTCATAACGTCCCAATTATATATCATGTTATATATTGTCGTCCAACAATAGATAGATAGTTAGTTGTACACATGTCTTGCACAACTTCTGATGGTCATATATTTACTTTTATTTGCTATTATTTGTTTGCACGTTTTTACTTTAACTTCTTCCCCCTGGATAAATAAATTATTCTGATTCTTACCCTCATGCGTCTGAAGCCTTTTAAAACAACGTGACACGCCTCCAGGTGCTTTGAACCTGCAGGGCAACAAGACTTACAAACATATTATATCCTTCTGATCGCGAGCAGCACTCGTATTGTCTTTAGCATCCTTTTTTAATCTTAAATTGTTTCTTGAAGATACTTATTTTTTATTATCCTTATTCTTTTTTTTCTCCTTTTTATTATGTACTTTGCAACTTATTTGTTTAGGTTGTTTATGTTCGCACCACCAGATACCAAAGCAAATTCCTTCTAAACGTACCTGGCCATAAACTTCATGCTGATTGTGATTTACATGTCAATAATAAACCCTTAACGTCTTCTCATTTGTCAGTTAACGCTTTTATTTTGCTTTCAGTCATTTCAAATCCTTTGCTGTGAGTTTATCGGAGCGTTTCTTGAATATAACCAAGATAAAAATAAGAAATATTTAGAATAATACAAGGTTATTTTCCCGCTAAGTACAGGCAGAAACATACATAGTATACTTTAGATTTTTTTTTAAATGATGTTTAGCCAATGGTATTGTTGTCATGTTTGGATTAAAAGGTAGAAAAAAGACCAATTCAACTTCTGAATATTTTCTTTTTTAGCTTTTCCTAATCTGGTTATAATAATAATAATAATACTCTTTATGAAGCTCAGCGTAAGTTCCACCAGGAAGACCGTCTTTACTCATTAATTTACTATTTCCATATTACTACTCTCCCTCCTCTCAATAAGTGATCGGGGGCGTCACTCCCCAGCTTAACCAATCACTTCGCTCCACAAGCCTATCATAGCGCTCCGCTAACCCTTTAAAATCTGCTCTCCCCTCTGACAGCACTCATTCCAGGTGACTCGACGCAACCCCCCCCCCCCCCCCCCTCTTCACCCCCCGTCCTCTGAATCCAGGGTCAAGCTAAGCCCCTCCCCTTCAGACCGACCCCAGCTATCCATTCACCACCACCAGTGTCTAGACCCCGGGGGGTTTCATCGGATCGGTTCTCCCCTCCCGAATGATACTCCCGCACAACGGGGCCTAATCGCCAAAACTCCTTTACATTAATTTGTATTCCTGGCAATAAATATGTGTCTTACATCGAAACCGTCTCTGCTGATTGAAGTGCAGATCAAAGTGCTTCACATAGACATTTCAGAGACAATTGATATCACACAGAAGACAATTATGCTACCAGTAAAATACATACAAACAACAACAAATTTGCATAGAGTAGACATATATAAAAAATACATTTAGATTAAAGGTATATTATGATTCCTTAAACCTAATACTTGTAAGACAATACTTGTTTTAATTTATTTGTGAATCATTTCCTGTTTGATGACATCTATTTTAAATCACGTCACTTTCTTTTTGTGTTGATCTCCTTAATTGCACTTCAGGGCCGAATTCACCATATATATTGGGGGGGACACATCCCCCAATATTCAGATATGCTCAAAATGTCCCCCCCCCCCCCCAATATAGCCTCTTAATCCCCACGGAAATCGCGTGATTTGCAGGAAACAACGTCTAAGGAACCTTAATATTTAATAAACTATGAATATTTTATGTCCATATAAAAAAAAGAAAAAAGAAAAACTAATTTGACTGATCTTTTTAATTTTTGTTCTCAAAAAAAACACACAATGCTAACACTGACCCTCTGAATTAGACCCGAACGAAAAATGCTAACCTATTACTGCACCGAAAATCACTCCTAGCTCCCTTATTACTTATACTAGCTCCACATCCAACACATCGTTTATGATCGCAAGGAGACACAGAATCTAACGGTGCCCACCTCAACACTGAAAGATACAAACTCGCGATGTTAATAACAAAAACGTACATCAAAACATGTGGCGCTAGGTAGCCACAACCGCTAACATGGCTTACCTTGGTCAAAACTGGTCTTCAATGGCATTAAAACGATAAAACCGATGCTGTAGTTAATCCATAGGTTAATATGTGACTGTGTCCCCTTTGAAATGTTCTGATAATCTAAGCAATAAAACTGCGTTTCCGTTTCTAGAAGTCAGAGAAGGGATATTCCTATGCTCTGCAACAAGATTGCATGTGCAAAGACGCCAGCTTTTTTTTTAACATGAGAGTCTATCGGACGATTTCCCTTTGATTCTATTGGCTCTAACGGTCAGGAAGAGATGTCACATGTGAAAATCGAGCAAGGGGGGCCAGAGATAGGTCAAATCCACCCAAAAGGCCCCAGAAGAGGGTTTTTTTGCTAAATCTGTCTAACAAGGTCAAATTTAACTTGTTTTGCACATAGGTTTTGCATCAATCTTGATACAGGGTACTTATTATATGTTGTACTTTGGATTCCTAAAGCTTTTAGTCTACTAACCCATCATCCAAGGTTAGTTTTCACTATAAGTACAACATATTTTTTGGACGGACACTATAATTTACAGTTTTTTACCATGTTCAATCTGAATTTTCTTTAAAATAAAAAACATCTATATTGATTCTGACTTTTCTACATCCAACTCACAGGTTTATCATTACTTTGAGAAAAAAGATTATGAATTTAACCCTTTTAAAAGATATGGTAATTTGTTCTGGGAATATCATTTTCGAGCCTGAGACCTGAAAAACAGGCTTGGGGCCTAACTGATATATATATATATAAAAAAAAAAGAAACTAAACATTCCTGTTGTCACTTGAAAATCTTTATTTTCTGTTATTGTGAACTTCACCAAAATTATATATTCTTTCCATATGTAAATTGGTTCCGCCTTTGTTTGTTTATGCAAACCTTTATTTTGTACCCTGGGGGTGTATTTCGCTGTCGCACGTCGGAGTCCAGCTTCAGTTAGCGTTGATGCTCCAAGCAGCAGGTCAATCATGTTTTAATTTGCCCTCCATCAGTTCTGGTATCTTTTTCTAGTTAGCGCTAAACTATATTATTTTATTTCGTAATGGTAATGTTAATGAACCCTCCGGTTTAGCTTCTTTGTGTAAATAACTTTTCAGGAATAGTAGCTCGGGGAGTGATTCGTAAAATATGCATAAAGTAATAGAACATCTGTTTACAATTCTGTTTCATGTGGGTGTTGAGAGATGTATCCATAGATCTCTTCATTTTGCTCTCAAAGTGCACCAGATTGATGCTTTTAACTTCAACATTTAAAAAAAAATCTTCAGCATGCCCTCCTAGACGAGGTGAGGTCCACCACCTGCCCACACCCCCCGTCAAATTGTCCTACCCACATTGAGGATGCTTCCTACACCCATGCCTGAGACACAGTTTCGTGAATATCGTTGTTTGCATGGGGTTTAACAGGTTTCAAAGTATCCCATGTGATAGTGAATTTTTATTTATTTTCCTTTAGAATGGCAGGAAATTAGTATTCAAATGTTGATTAAATGTTTGGTCCCCCCCAATGTTGACTCCATGGTTACGGCCTTTAATATCAGAAGCCGTTGATCAATTACACACAAAAGCAAACGTCAGCAGATCAAAAGTGTTTCCCTGCTGCTCCAGTTGTTACCATCACTCAACACAAAGACGGTTTCGATCAGCAGGTTCAGCGGCTTTTCTGAAATCTGTCCATCAAATGCACCTTCAATTGTATTCCTGCACGAGCACACCCGATCAGGTTTAATCAGGTTTCACACACCTTTTTGAAAGACCTGAAGAAGAGCGTGGGTGTGCAGGAGATAGTGGATAAGGGAAGATAAATAAATACAACATATATAATAATAAAAAAAAAGTTAAAACATTTAAAATGAATACAAAAAAAATGTAAAGTTAATTAAAAAAAATATTTAAATACATAAAATAATACATTTAAAAATAAATAAATTATAAAAATAAACAAATAAATAAAAGATTATAAAATAAATAAATAAAACATCTACAAATTAATAAAAAAAAAAATATTAAACAATTAATAAGTGAATACAAAATATATATGTATATATGTAAAATAAATACAAATTAAATAAATTAAGGAACAGGAAAAGCTTTATTTTCTGTAAAAAATGTAATACACTTTCTGGAAAAGCTAAAGTCCAGATGTGTACTGGAACGCCCAACAGGTTTGAATCTGTATCTTTAAATAGTCTTTTTTATTGATTTAGCGATTCATAAATGACGCTTGTTGTGACACGAGTCCTGTCACATTCCTTCATAATTACTCTGCATCTTTTCATCAATGCATCTGATTCTGGTTGCTGATTGGCTAATGGCTACACAAGCCAAACAATCGTTATGACATCATAAAGTGGCCAAAATCTGATCAGCTCATTTTCAGACAGGTTTTTATAGAAATGGATCAAAAAGAGAGAGAATCTTTGTTCCTGAAACTTTCAGAGTCTCTTTCCACAGAGGGGACACATGTTGATGAAGAAGAGACATGGAGAAGAGGGGACACATGTTGATGTAGAAGAGACATGAAGAAGAGGGGACACATGCTGATGTAGAAGAGACATGAGGAAGAGGGGACACATGTTGATGTAGAAGAGACATGAAGAAGAGGGGACACATGTTGATGTAGAAGAGACATGAAGAAGAGGGGACACATGTTGATGTGGAAGAGACATGAAGAAGAGGGGACACATGTTGATGTAGAAGAGACATGAAGAAGAGGGGACACATGTTGATGTAGAAGAGACATGAAGAAGAGGGGACACATGTTGATGTAGAAGAGACATGAAGAAGAGGGGACACATGTTGATGTAGAAGAGACATGAAGAAGAGGGGACACATGTTGATGTAGAAGAGACATGAAGAAGAGGGGACACATGTTGATGTAGAAGAGACATGGTGAAGAGGGGACACATGTTGATGTAGAAGAGACATGAAGAAGAGGGGACACATGTTGATGTAGAAGAGACATGGAGAAGAGGGGACACATGTTGATGTGGAAGAGACATGAGGAAGAGGGGACACATGTTGATGTTGAAGAGACATGAAGAAGAGGGGACACATGTTGATGTAGAAGAGACATGAAGAAGAGGGGACACATGTTGATGTAGAAGAGACATGAAGAAGAGGGGACACATGTTGATGTAGAAGAGACATGAAGAAGAGGGGACACATGTTGATGTAGAAGAGACACACGACTTGAGTAGTTACTTTGCATGTTGATATAATTATGAACACATAGAAATCAATACATGAATTATGATATGTATAAATTAAGATACCTTTACCAGTTAGACGGAGTAAATGATGAACAAAATAAAAATATATTTTACTTGCAGGATTTCATAGTGGTTCTTCACCGTGGTATTAATACTTGTACCTAAGTAAGGGATATTAATATTTCTTCTTGGGTTAATCTCACTAAAAGCAGCCCATACATGCATTTATAAGGAAATAACAAAATAAGTGCCCCGATAAACATTCCTGTTGTCATCTTGCAATATACCAATTTATATAAATCGCTATCACCGCAATAAAGAAACATGTCATTGCCATTTCTACATTGTAGATAAGATAAGATAGGACTTTATTTGTCTAACATAGATGGTCACATAATTAATGTATACATTAACAGTATTTGAAGTATAGCAAAAAAGACGTAGTGGCAGAAACGTAATTGCACGTTATTTATCGAACATAATTAATAATAATAATATTGCACATGTTGTATAGCGTGTATCGCGTGTATAGAGTGTTTTGTAATGATGGTAAAGGTATGGTATAAAACCTTTGAATCTTATGGAGAATAAAACATGTCTCCACAGCAGCAGCAGGGAGCAGTAATGAGCATCAAAGCTGGATGAACAGCATGAAAACAGCACCAGAAGAAAGCAGGGGGTGTTTCACGAGTATTCTCCTTTCTACTTAAACCGACATTTCGTAGTCATTCTGCCTTCCTTAGGTGGACAGTAACCCGGTGTTATTGTATTGTCTACCACACCTTGCATCCAGAGTTATTATGGCCACCAGGAAGACAGTCGGTCCTCCAGAGGGTACCGGGCAGACGGGCGAACTGCTGCCCGCTCAGAAGCTCTCCAAGGCGGATGGAAAGAGACACATCGCCGCGCTGATCCTGGCCCGCGGAGGAAGTAAAGGGATACCCCTGAAAAACATCAAGATGCTGGCCGGAGTGCCTCTGCTCGGATGGGTCCTCCGGGCTGCTGTGGACTCTGGGATGTTTCAGAGGTACATGCAATTATTTTTGAGAATTAGCTCCACAAATGTAAAATAGTAGAGCAGCCAAACCCCCCTTTTTTAAGTGTGCAAGTATCCGCATTATCTGTTTATTTATTGTTGTTTATTTGACCTTTTAGCTCTTGCCTCTAGTCTTTTAATTTCTCTTATGTACAATACCCAAATTGGGATCAATAAAGTACTTTTTATCTTATCTTAAGACCCTAAACCCCCTAATGTCAAAACCCTGCCACAACCCCTTTAAACTGTGCAAGTATCAGCCTTACATTTTGATTTATTGTTGTAGCTTTTGCCTACCTTTTATTTACTTGATGGCTTGTGAGGTTATTTATTAATTTCTCTGTGCAGCACTTTAGTCTCGGGGTTATAAAGTGCTATAAATAAAGTTGTATCGTACGAGTAAAGCAATGAAAGTATATGTGAGATGATTGCAAACACGGTATAACGAGGGCTGCAAGATATTAAATACGTATTGGAATCGCAGCCAAAAATCCCTCCAATCTCGCAGTTACAATCTCGATCAGAATAATCCCAATTAGTCATTTTTTCCAAATTTCGCAGCCCCACATCTAACCCTAATATCAATACTAACACACTTGTATCTCTCTTAGTGTTTGGGTGTCCACCGACCACGATGAGATTGAAAAGGTGGCGAAAGCTTGGGGAGCGCAGGTCCACCGCAGGAGTCCGGAGGTTTCCAAAGACTCTTCTTCGTCCCTGGAAACCATCCAGGAGTTCTCCAGACTCACTCCGGGTACGTCAACATCAACCAGGATGTGCGTGTGTGTGTTTGATCAGGGACACGGTGTCCAGAGTATTCCTACACTCTGGTACTTCTACTTTACTCAAGTACAATATCTGAGTACTTCTACTTTTACTCAAGTACAAGATCTGAGTATTTCAAATTGTACTCAAGTACAAGATCGGAGTACTTCTACTTTTACTTTTGCTACTTTAAGTATATTTTGATGCTAATACTTTTCTACTTTTAATTGAGTAACATTTTGAATGCAGGACTTTTACTTTTAACAGAGTATTGCTACACTCTAGTACTTCAACTTTTACTCAAGTACAATATCTAACTACTTCTCCCACCTCTGCATACTAATTGCATTTTTTGTAGGTATTGTATATAAAACTTCTGTAAATAACTGCATTGTGTTGCCTCTACAATGACAGTAAATCTGATCTGTCAGCTTACCTTACAAACAGGGGGAAAGCCCCGAAATAATTATGTGTTCCTTTTTACTGAAGAGGAAGTAGAGATGGCAGATCATTAACCGTGAAGTGCAGAGGTGGGAAGCAGTGGAGTACAAATACTTCGCTACTGTACTTAAGTACATGTTTCTGGTATCAGTACTTTACTCCACTACTTATTTTTCTAACAACTTTTTACTTTGACTTCTCACATGTTGAACTCAAATACCTGTACTTTCTACTTCTTACATGTTGAACCACAAATACCTGTACTTTCTACTTCTTACATGTTGAACCACAAATACCTGTACTTTCTACTTCTTACATGTTGAACTCAAATACCTGTACTTTCTACTTCTCACATGTTGAACTCAAATACCTGTACTTTCTACTTCTTACATGTTGAACCACAAATACCTGTACTTTCTACTTCTTACATGTTGAACACAAATACCTGTACTTTCTACTTCTTACATGTTGAACTCAAATACCTGTACTTTCTACTTCTTACATGTTGAACCACAAATACCTGTACTTTCTACTTCTTACATGTTGAACTCAAATACCTGTACTTTCTACTTCTCACATGTTGAACTCAAATACCTGTACTTTCTACTTCTTACATGTTGAACTCAAATACCTGTACTTTCTACTTCTCTCATGTTGAACACAAATACCTGTACTTTCTACTTCTCACATGTTGAACCCAAATACCTGTACTTTCTACTTCTTACATGTTGAACCACAAATACCTGTACTTTCTACTTCTTACATGTTGAACTCAAATACCTGTACTTTCTACTTCTCTCATGTTGAACACAAATACCTGTACTTTCTACTTCTCACATGTTGAACCCAAATACCTGTACTTTCTACTTCTTACATGTTGAACCACAAATACCTGTACTTTCTACTTCTCACATGTTGAACCCAAATACCTGTACTTTCTACTTCTTACATGTTGAACTCAAATACCTGTACTTTCTACTTCTTACATGTTGAACCACAAATACCTGTACTTTCTACTTCTTACATGTTGAACTCAAATACCTGTACTTTCTACTTCTTACATGTTGAACCACAAATACCTGTACTTTCTACTTCTTACATGTTGAACTCAAATACCTGTACTTTCTACTTCTTACATGTTGAACTCAAATACCTGTACTTTCTACTTCTCTCATGTTGAACACAAATACCTGTACTTTCTACTTCTCACATGTTGAACCCAAATACCTGTACTTTCTACTTCTTACATGTTGAACCACAATACCTGTACTTTCTACTTCTTACATGTTGAACTCAAATACCTGTACTTTCTACTTCTCTCATGTTGAACACAAATACCTGTACTTTCTACTTCTCACATGTTGAACCCAAATACCTGTACTTTCTACTTCTTACATGTTGAACCACAAATACCTGTACTTTCTACTTCTCACATGTTGAACCCAAATACCTGTACTTTCTACTTCTTACATGTTGAACCACAAATACCTGTACTTTCTACTTCTTACATGTTGAACTCAAATACCTGTACTTTCTACTTCTCACATGTTGAACCCAAATACCTGTACTTTCTACTTCTTACATGTTGAACCACAAATACCTGTACTTTCTACTTCTCACATGTTGAACCCAAATACCTGTACTTTCTACTTCTTACATGTTGAACTCAAATACCTGTACTTTCTACTTCTTACATGTTGAACACAAATACCTGTACTTTCTACTTCTTACATGTTGAACTCAAATACCTGTACTTTCTACTTCTTACATGTTGAACTCAAATACCTGTACTTTCTACTTCTTACATGTTGAACCCAAATACCTGTACTTTATACTTCTTACATGTTGAACACAAATACCTGTACTTTCTACTTCTCACATGTTGAACTCAAATACCTGTACTTTATACTTCTTACATGTTGAACACAAATACCTGTACTTTCTACTTCTCACATGTTGAACTCAAATACCTGTACTTTCTACTTCTTACATGTTGAACACAAATACCTGTACTTTCTACTTCTCACATGTTGAACACAAATACCTGTACTTTCTACTTCTTACATGTTGAACCCAAATACCTGTACTTTCTACTTCTTACATGTTGAACTCAAATACCTGTACTTTCTACTTCTCACATGTTGAACTCAAATACCTGTACTTTCTACTTCTCACATGTTGAACTCAAATACCTGTACTTTCTACTTCTTACATGTTGAACACAAATACCTGTACTTTCTACTTCTTACATGTTGAACACAAATACCTGTACTTTCTACTTCTTACATGTTGAACACAAATACCTGTACTTTCTACTTCTTACATGTTGAACACAAATACCTGTACTTTATACTTCTTACATGTTGAACACAAATACCTGTACTTTCTACTTCTCACATGTTGAACACAAATACCTGTACTTTCTACTTCTCACATGTTGAACTCAAATACCTGTACTTTCTACTTCTCACATGTTGAACTCAAATACCTGTACTTTCTACTTCTTACATGTTGAACTCAAATACCTGTACTTTCTACTTCTTACATGTTGAACACAAATGCCTGTACTTTCTACTTCTTACATGTTGAACTCAAATACCTGTACTTTCTACTTCTTACATGTTGAACCCAAATACCTGTACTTTCTACTTCTTACATGTTGAACACAAATACCTGTACTTTCTACTTCTTACATGTTGAACTCAAATACCTGTACTTTCTACTTCTTACATGTTGAACACAAATACCTGTACTTTCTACTTCTCTCATGTTGAACCAAATACCTGTACTTTCTACTTCTCACATGTTGAACCCAAATACCTGTACTTTCTACTTCTCTCATGTTGAACCCAAATACCTGTACTTTCTACTTCTTACATGTTGAACTCAAATACCTGTACTTTCTACTTCTCACATGTTGAACCCAAATACCTGTACTTTCTACTTCTCACATGTTGAACTCAAATACCTGTACTTTCTACTTCTCACATGTTGAACACAAATACCTGTACTTTCTACTTCTTACATGTTGAACACAAATACCTGTACTTTCTACTTCTTACATGTTGAACTCAAATACCTGTACTTTCTACTTCTCACATGTTGAACCCAAATACCTGTACTTTCTACTTCTCACATGTTGAACTCAAATACCTGTACTTTCTACTTCTCACATGTTGAACACAAATACCTGTACTTTCTACTTCTTACATGTTGAACCCAAATACCTGTACTTTCTACTTCTTACATGTTGAACACAAATACCTGTACTTTCTACTTCTTACATGTTGAACTCAAATACCTGTACTTTCTACTTCTCACATGTTGAACTCAAATACCTGTACTTTCTACTTCTCACATGTTGAACTCAAATACCTGTACTTTCTACTTCTCACATGTTGAACTCAAATACCTGTACTTTCTACTTCTCACATGTTGAACTCAAATACCTGTACTTTCTACTTCTTACATGTTGAACTCAAATACCTGTACTTTCTACTTCTCACATGTTGAACCCAAATACCTGTACTTTCTACTTCTCTCATGTTGAACCCAAATACCTGTACTTTCTACTTCTTACATGTTGAACTCAAATACCTGAACTTTCTACTTCTCTCATGTTGAACTCAAATACCTGTACTTTCTACTTCTTACATGTTGAACCCAAATACTGCTAGCTATGGGCACTTTTTACTGAAGGACACTTAAAAGCTTCTTTATTTTCACTTGAGTAAAGAAGTTTAATCAGTACTTCTACTTTGACCAGAGTACTTTTAAACACGAGTATCTGTACTTCTACTTGAGGAAAGGATGTGTGTGTACTCTTGGTGTCCAGCAGCTGTTTGACTCTGTGTTTCCTCAGAGGTGGATGTGATCTGCCACCTCCAGGCGACGTCCCCCTGCCTCCACCCGTTCCACCTGAAGGAGGCGCTGGAGATGATCACGGAGCAGGGATACGACTCCGTGTTCTCCGTGGTGCGCAGACACCAGTTTCGCTGGAAGGAGATCAAGCAAGGATGTGAGTTAAAGCTGTCCTATCATTCAAAGTTGAAAGGTTGTATCGTCATATGCACAAGGCTACAGGGTAGAAATGGCAATGAAAATCGTATGCAATCCAACGTATGTCATAAAATACAAAATAAAAAGTCTTTTAGAATCAGCGTTTCTCCAACAGAGCTGATCAGAGGTATATGAGGGATGTCTAAAATGCACGATATGTTTGGTATTTTGAGCAAAACACATCATAGACATGTTTCTTTTTATATTTGTATATATCTGAGACCCATAATATCAACTTTTAGATTTAGCTTGAGGTTGTTTCAGGCAACTAGCAATGAAGACAAAGATGAATACTTGATTCAAAAATACATATATTACAGAATTAACATCGCTTTTTATTTAAATTAAATAAATAATATTTCACATCAAAAGAAACGACAATGTTTTAACAAATCGTATTAAATAATCTGAAGACAGAACTGTAAACAGAATAGCTGAAACTTTAACAAACTAGATATCTCTGTTTCCTCTAATCATTAGCCCATGTTTGTATAATGTAGTTAACTCCGTGTGTTGTGGGTCTACATTTCAGATGTTACGTCATATCGGACTCAAATCTGGATCAGCTCCGTTGTTCCCCGTTTTTAGAGATTTGGGTACGGAGGAAAAGAGAGGGTTTTATTTCCTGACGCTGCGTGAGTTCCCCGACACACCGGGGACACGTGTTGATGCATAACAGACATCACAAAGTGCATTTTGCATGATAGGTCCCCTTTAAGTTATTTTGCTTTTTCTTCACGTGTATATTTCAGAAGTGCAATATAAGACAAGCCCACGTTTCATGTGTGGGCCATATTTCATTATACTTATTAGTTTGGACACCCCTGTTTTAGAGACGAAGAACGTGAGGGCAAGTTAATTTGTATAGCACCTTTGAACACAAGGCAATTCAAAGTGCTTTACAAAAATGAAAGACATTAAGAAAATGGCATTTCAAAACAGTCATTAAAAAGCAAAGATAATAAACATTAAAATAAATAATACATGAATAGTAGGGTACCATAACTGTAGTGGAAACCGAGGCTGAAGGATTTGGACTTAATTGCGTTTCTCTAGAATCGCAATTATGATTTTTGAGCCATTGGTTCTTTTTACCAGTGAGTCTATAATCTACTTTTCAAGATTTCAACATGTTTATAAGTTAATAAATGTAAGTGAAGACACACAGGAAGACATAGAACAACAAAACGGTTGATTTAAAATGGAAATACAAACCAAGTGGATGAAGGAAGGGTCTGATCAATTAAGAGTCTTTTTTTTTGGTGTGAAAACAGAATATTATGGGGTTTTTGCAGCACGTGCTTTTGTTGCCGTATGTCGTGATGTTTTGATGGCAAGAGGGAGAAGCTTTTCTTTCTTTCATTGTACATGTATAACGACATTACATGATTCTATTCTATTGTACTCGATATCTTCTACAGCCACAGTCAGAATGGGAAAGCCAAACGCCTGAAGGGGAAACGTTTTACAACAAAGTCTGAGCTTGACGTTGTGAAACATGATAAAAACCTCTAACTATTTGCATTCACCTCCACGGAAAGTGAGGTTTCACTGTAGTTGACTGGATCTTAAATGGTTGCACCACTTCCTTCTCACTTTCCCTCCGATTCCACTGAAGGAAAACACTTTTAAGTTCACAGAAAGTCGATCACACAGAATCAGATTATTATTATTATTCGTCACGGTGTTAAGAATAACATGCATGTATTCTTCAGCCGTCCCTCTGAATGCTGCAGAACAGGCATTCGCTTTATGCTTGTCGTTGTAGTACAAAAACACTGCATGTACTTTAAAACCTCCGTGCGTATCTACGTGGGGAACCTCTAACCGGTAGAACACGTTAAAACCGGTTTGATAGAGTGAAAAAGGCATTGCATACTCCCATCATCAGGTTACCAGGAAATGATTCAGTTACTGCGGTTTGTAAAAACGATGCACATTTAGAAAATAGTTAACAATGGGATCCTGTGCCAAGACTTCTCTTTGGGCGAACAATATGGGAGTATTATGTTGTCGTGTTATAGAAAAAGGAGGATGTTAGTCATGTGAATATCACTATGGAATAAATTGTTTGCATAGTTTCACATAAAATAGGATTATCACACAACTATAATAACCCAACTACTAGACTATAATCTGCTACTCTCGTATCCAAACACACAACACTAGTAGACAACTAAATATAACTGTGGGATCGATGCTTCGGCTTGTAAACCAGCTTAAAACGGGAAAAAAGGATTTGTTGCTAAATATTGTAGATATTGCAAATGATCAGAGGTCGGAAGTAACCAAGTACATTTACTCAAGTACAATTTTGAGGTACTTTACTTTGAGTTCTTCCATGTTTTGCTTCTTTCTACTTCTACTCCACTCACACCTCCAACAACAGTGCAACAAGATAAAATAGTGCAAGTACATAAAATAAAACGCAGTGTGTCCTGATCAAGCCCCCAGGAAGTGTGCCGGACTCTGATGAAAATATTCGTTGTGTCCAAACGGCGGCAAGGCAATTTATTTGTATAGCACAATTCATAGTGCAATTCAAGGTGCTTTACAGCAGGGGTTCCCAACCCCCGGTCCGCGGACCGGTACCGGGCCGCGGAGGTGTTACTGCCGGGCCGCGAAATAGCTGAGTTTATCGTAATATTTGCAGAATTATAAATATATAAAAATATTTTATCATAATATTGTTTAATGTTCGCACCTATACCAGTCATATTATTTCATCCAGTAGCCTAGATAATCTTTCACCAGATAACCGTTGAAAATGGCTTTTATGATGTTCCGAGGGATTCGGCGGCTCAGCCTCTCGAGCGCACGAGAAAGTTACCGGTGCGCCGAGCAGGAAGAGGAGCGCACAGGAGACAACCGTTTGATTGCAGACTGTTATGTTTCTGTGGGGAAATGGAAGTGCATACATTATTTGAGATATATTTCAAACTCGGACTTCATCTTAAGGACATGTCGGCCAGGGGTGTCGAGCTATATGTTTATTTTATTAGCTTTTCTTTTTAATGACTGATTTTAAATGCCATTTTCTTAATGTCTTTCATTTTTTTGTAAAGCACTTTGAATCGCCTTGTGTTGAAAGGTGCTATATAAATAAACTTGCCTTTGTTTAAGCACCGGATTAGCAAAACAGGAGAGTAAACCAGTCTGCCTTGATCTATGAATTCATGTGCGGGACTCTCACGGTTCAGGAAATGGCTGCAGTATCAGGATGCAGCGGGACGTGACTCCGCCTCTGAGAAGTGCAGCAGAGCTGTGCCGTTTTATGCACTGCCTTCGCTGTGTTTACCTTCATCAGAACAGCGAGTGACTGCAGGCTGCTATGTGTTAACCACACACACACACACACCTCTACACACATCTCCACACACACCTCTACACACACCTCTACACACATCGAACTGCCCGATTACTCCCCCTTGTATTAGTTTTATGAAGGAGGTGTCCAGTCACCAAGGCGCATGATGTGTGTGCGCTCTGCTCAGCTCAGCTCAGTCTTTGTGTCTGTCCGACACCGGCATTTGTTTTCAAATGACCATGAACAGTAATGTACACACATCTGGCTAACTCCATAGGCAGCCTATATGCGGGTGTTCCCAAAAGAAGTTTAATCTTAATCTCGACGTAGTGCTAAATGCTGTCGGACGTGTACCGGAACGAACGTCACTATCATAATATCTTCTGAAAACAAATGCCAGACACACACACACACACACACACCTAAATTAGGGCGTGGTCACTTTGATGGACAGGTCTCTGCTTCTAGCTTTCTCTGCTAGCTCCGTTAGCTCACACACACACACACACACACAAATTGAATAACGTCGGTTTTTTGGGTTTTCCGTTTTTCCGAAAAACCCAAAAATGACACTGGTTCTTTTTTAAACGTTAATATGTTTTGGATGCATATTGTTCTAGTATTTGTTCAGGCTGTTACAAACAATCAGCCTCTGTTGCTGCTGCTGGTGAATAAATATTAAAATTGACAACCGGTCCGATTTTTTTTTTTTATGTATCTGCCGGTCCTTGGCGCAATAAAGGTTGGGAACCCCTGCTTTACAGAATCAAACATAATACATACTGTGAAGAAATACTGTTATGGAAATCTGAGACCCAACACCGTGGAGAGTACAAGTCAAAGTGATCAAAACAAATAAATGGTGAATCAGACAGTTGTCTTTCTGGTTATTTATTTGAAGCTTCAAATACATAAGACACAGGTCTCACAGAGCATAGAATAGTCTGCGTGAGGGTACGCCATGCAATATGGTAGCAAAGCTTATATACAAGAAGAGTGGGAAGTTCAGAAATCTGTCTTCACACGGTCACATTGTTATTAGACACCTGTCCTTGAGCGGGAGATAGCATAACGGTTCCCAGAGTAGGGAAGTTCTTGTGTGACTCTGTGGCCTTGAAGCGCTTGGGAATAAACCCAAAGTAGAGTAGATAGAAGAAAACGGCACATCTAAGGATATAATAAAAATGTCCACTACAATACACAAAACAATTAAAAGAGAGAAAACCACAGGCCAGTCGATGTCCAAACCATGTACTACAACTCCCGTATCAGTCTGAGACGTCTCTGGGCCCAGTAAGACTTCCCCCCATTGGCTAACACGGGGAAAGAGACGTCTGTAAATCAGCGGATACTTTTTTAAACTAAATAAGCTACCCAGTATGAACTATGTTATAGCCCTTATTAGAATCATTCAGTCCTTAAAGTTGTAATACGATATTACTTTATTTGTCAGATCCAGTCTGAAATTTGACATGTCCAACGTCAACAGACAAATATCCAGACACGATACATGAAACTCAAACGTTTAACATAACGGTGCACTGAAAGCTGATTTATTTTCTGTCTCGCACATACGGGTTCTTCCGCTCTGGCAGCCAGGCATGCTGGGTAATCTGTGACGTTTCGCTCTCTCAAAAGTTGGGCCATTTTGTCTTCATGCGCCAATGAGCAGCTCTCATAGGAAAGAACGAGACTCCGCCTCCCACGCTGTATCCACTTCTTATTATACATCCATGGTCCTGATGCTCTTCTCACACATCCTGTCACGTGCACAGCTGCAGTCGGGATGCCTTTGTTATCACGTGGACTCTGATATTAGACGAGTACGTTCACTATTTTCCCCAACGTTAACTTTTTTTGTTTGTTGTTTTCTCCTCCAGCTGAAGAAAAGACGTTCCCCTTTAACCTGATCCCGGCCGCTCGCCCCCGCCGGCAGGACTGGGACGGAGAGCTGTGTGAGAACGGATCCTTCTACTTCACCACCACAGAGATGCTGCTAAAGGAGCAGATAACGCAGGTGAACACAGAGGACGATACCGTTATCTTTGTTGAGACGCAAACAATGACATCCACAAATACTGATATTAACAAATGAGTTGGCAATCCACGATAATATACAACATTTTACTTACTGATACGTAAAAAACAAAATGAATCCATTATAATAATCAAATGAAAGACAAACATAAAGGGACTCAGCAATACAACCATTTCCAAGCTTACTTTTTAAACTTGATACGTGAGGAGTAAAAAGTACAACATCTGCTTCCAAGGTGGAGTAGAAAGAAATACTCCGGTACATGTGACCAATACTCTCTTGCATCTTCCTTTTCTCCTCTCTTTAGGGCGGGAAGGTGGCGTACTACGAGATGCTGCCGGAGTACAGCGTGGACATCGACGTGGACATCGACTGGCCTGTGGCGGAGCAGAGAGTCCTCAGGTAATAATATGAATATAATAATAATCTTTATTTGTATAGCAGCCGTTTAGTCTATTGAACAATGTTGATTATTACACTCTGAACCATAGACCGTATATATAAATGGACGTAGTGGCCGCTGCCGTCTCGACAGTGAAGTCAGTCTAAGTCCCGCCTGATCCAAATAAGGGCATAGAGGCGGAGCTGAGGCGGCATAAGATAAGTCCGATATTTAAATGAAGAATACTCCACCAGGCACCAACACAACAAACACGTCCGAGTTCAAGTTGTGGTCCCGGCCCCTGTAGCACCCTGGAGCTAACGGAGCTAGCAGAGAAAGCTAGAAGCAGCGACGTGTGTGTGTGTGTGTGTGTGTGTGTGTGTGTGTGTGTGTGTGTGTGTGTGTGTGTGTGTGTGTGTGTGTGTGTGTGTGTGTGTGTGTGTGTGTGTGTGTGTGTGTGTGTGTGTGTGTGTGTGTGTGTGTCAGTCAGAAAAGCATGACATGGACCTTTGTCCTCTCTCTGCTCTGTCCTCAGGTTTGGTTATTTCGGAGCCCCCTCCCCAGAGGTGGTGCGTCTGATGTTCTGCAACATCTCTGGATGTTTGACGGGGGGCCACATCTTCATGTCTGTGTCCGGGGAGGAGATGGTGTCCATCAACATCCGAGACACCAGGGCAATCCGCATGCTGCAGAAAGAGGACATTGAGGTGGGAGTTTGCTTCATCTCGTGTCCTTCCTGCCCACTGGACTCTCTCTATATAACACATCTCCTCTGGCTGGATTGGATTTGATTCGAATGTGTGAAGCAATAATACAACAAACAAATAATAATAATGAAATGAAACATGAGAACTATTATACTGTACAAACTTAAGCAGTGTCAAATTGATGAACACAAATATTAATATATATATATATATAAGTATGTGTACAGGGTATATGCAGGAATCCTGAAGTCAAATTGAATACCTTTAAGACCCTGTCCATACATGTTAAGACCTCATCGCAACTTCGAGTTCTAACCGGTTACATTGGCGACACTTTACCTCACATGTACTATATTGATTGTAAGACAGCACAACTAAACAGAGTGCAGACAGACTACTGAAGCCTCCTCTCCACATGACCTTCAACCTCTCTGTGGAGGTCAGGTTTAATGCAGCATGCTGCTTTGCTGCTTCTGTGCTCTTTCACTCCAGTAAAACCAGTAGAAACCAGTATTTGACCAATAAACAAAATAATTGACAAAACTTTGAACTATGAAATATATTAAACTTCATGAGCTTCAGCGGTAATGCCATATAGGAGCTCCCTCACAAATACCCAGGGGTTAAATTGGGCTGGGGCTGTCCGGGCTAAGCCCGGCACAGAGGACGATGCTCTGACGTCATCCCCCTCACACATTTGTCATATGTTTACAAAAAACGATATATATGTTAAGACTTTTCTCGTTCTTAATATAGACTATATTTAGGGTCGATATGTGTTGACCTTACTTTAAAATAGCAGATCTCTGTGACCGGATATAGTTTGGCTTAGACCCCGTCCCCACGAGGACGCATACAGTAAAACGCATACTCAAAAAAGTCTTCCGTTCACACGCATTCGATTCATTAACGTGTCCGTTCACACGAGACCGCTGGAAACGCTGTAGTACATATGCCAGGCCTGTAAGTGGCGCTGCTGCCGCCACACCATACACCAAAAGCAGCGAAGAAGACCCCGGAGCATGGTTGTCATGGTTGCCCTTCTGTTTATTCTCCGCGGTGGACGGCGTGTTCTCCTGCTGTATATCCCCCCCCCACCCCCCCCCCCCCACAGAGCAGAGCAAGGCAACGAAACTTAAAATAAGAAGCAGCATTGTATGGCACGCTATGCATGGGGCCGCCTTGAGGGGGTTTCCCGACATGTCGTTTCAGTAAATTAAAGGGTGTTTCATGTTGTCGTTGCTGTGGACCTTCTTAATACCTTGGAACATTCCGTTTAATACTTTTTAATACTTTTTAATAGCCTTAATTTTCGCTAAATTGATTTATCAACTTTTAATACTTTTTAAGACCCCGCGCACACCCTGGTGTAGACAATATCTTTATTTTATTTGTATTACTGCACATATCTTATTCCATTATATTTCAATGTAAATACTGCTATATTTAATTGTTACTATATATTTTTAATGTTATTATAGTTTTCTTAAAATAGTTCTCTGTTTTTTAGTTTTACTTTTTATGCACCACGACACCAAGTCAAATTCCTCGTACGTGTCAACCTACCTGGCAATAAACCAGTTTCTGATTCTGACACACTGACCTCTCTTCTCCACAGGAATATAGAGCTTTTTATTTATTCAAAATGTGGCAAATGTAGGTTCTTTTTAAGTCTCTACACACGACATCTATTGTTACCACTCTCAGAATGGAAGGAGTCATCACATACAGAGCATCAACTAGTTCCTGAACAGTGTCCTTCACATGCTGATATCCAAGAGAGGGAGTTACCCAGTCACAAGATGGAGGAATACCGGTTCTTGTAGGGAATCATACATCCTGTCATGAACACTGAGTTTTTCTCAAAATGTCAAAAATTCTGACTTTTTCTCGAAATCACAAAATTCTGATTTTTTTTTTTCTTTTTCAAAATTCTGACTTTTTCTTAAAATCTCAAAGTGTTGACTTTTTCTCAAAATTCTGACTTTTTCTTAAAATCTCGAAATTATGACTTTCTCCAAATCTCAACATTCTGACTTTATCTAAAAAAATGCTGACCTTTTCTCAAAATCTTGACTTTTTCTCAAAATTCTGACTTTTTCTCAAAATCTCAAAGTGTTGACTTTTTCTCAAAATCTTGACTTTTTCTCAAAATCTCAACATTCTGAATTTTTCTCAAAATTCTGACTTTTTCTCAAAATCTCAACATTCTGACTTTATCTAAAAAATGCTGACCTTTTCTCAAAATCTTGACTTTTTCTCAAAATTCTGACTTTTTCTGAATACTTAAAATAAAAAAATGTTAATCACTCGTCCCCGGCTTGAGCTTCAACCTCAGCATCCTGTGATCCTCTCCAGATGGAAGTAGTCTTCACATACAGAGCATCAGCTAGTTCCTGAGCAGTGTCCTTCACATGCTGATATCCAAGAGAGGGAGTCACACAGTCACAAGATGGAGGAACAGAAAGCAGTATTCAATGTTGACTTCAGATTAGCTCCACGTCAGAAATGAGCATGCTTGAGTCTCTCTCCATAGAGGCTGAGTCATCATGTTAATCACATAGCTATCATCTGCCTCAAGCAGTCCTGATGCTCTTCCAGGTCATCTCACATCCTGTCACGTTCACAGCTACAGTTGATACCTTTGTTATCACGTTACTCATGTTGGAGGAGGACATTCAGTATTTTCCCAAAATAAAGCTATGTTCAAATGACAATAAAAGCCTTGACTCTTAAAACGTGACCACTCACTGACCTCTCCTTCTCCACCAGGTGATCCTCCTCACCTCCGACCTGGACCCGGTGGCCAAGCTGCTGACGGATCGTCTGACGGAGAGGACGGGCTGCCAGGTGGTGCAGGTCGGAGACGAGCCCCTCGACTTGCTGAGGAAGATGGTGGAGGAGAAGAAGCTGCAGTGGAAGGACGTGGCGTATATGGGTAAAGAAGGACACCTCTAACTAATTCGGTCGTCGATTCGTTAAGTTAAGCTCCAACGTTATCGGTCTTTTTATCGGTACTGGAGACATTTAAGACATATGTCATGTATTATTGCTACATAAACATTATATCGCCGTCTCAGTGTCGCCAACGCCTTTCTAATACGCAATAAGACTACAAAATGCGTCTATGATGTATTTTCGATCTTTCCAATCCAGACGAGAGATCTCTCTCCCCTGTCTGTGTGCGGGGGGGCGGTTTACACACACTGGGCTGCTACAAGCAGCAACACACGGAGGAGATGGCGGAGAGAACGCGCTCCGAGGTGGTTAAACTTTACCCGTCTCGATGCTCGTTACCAAAAGTGCAATAAGAGTTTAGCATGTAAGGGCGGTAACACGAGCAATTTGTCTAAACATTTATCAAAAGTGCTCCACATCCAGACGGAGGAATGCACCGGGTTCCACGGTCTTTCTAGCAGCTCTGTAGCCCCCCCCCCCCGTCCACGAGGAACGTTTCCACGTCAGGTGTTCTGTATGCTAGCAGCAACACACGAGTTAACTCCATGATACAAACATGGGTTAATGATTAGAGGAAACTGAGTTATTTAGTTTGTTCAAATTTCAGCTATTCTGTTTGCAGTTCTGTCTTCACATTATTTAATACGACTTATTAAAAGACTTATTTCGATGTGAAATATTATTTATTTAATTTAAATAAAAAGCAATGTTAGTTTTGTTCACAATTTGTTTATTTAATTTACCTTATTTATTTTCAAAAGAACTGTTAAGACTATCATTAAAGGACCGGCTCGATAAGCAGTATCGATATAAGTAGTAGTACAGTTAAAACCTTAACGATCCGATTAATCGTTTCGTTAATCGTTTCGTTAATCGATAGATGAATCGATAGATGAATCGGTAGATGAATCGATAGATGAATCGGTAGATGCATCGGTAGATGCATCGGTAGATGAATCGGTAGGTGAATCGTTTCGTGAATCGTTTGATGCATCGGTAGGTGAATCGTTTCGTGAATCGGTAGGTGAATCGTTTCGTGAATCGTTTCGTGAATCGGTAGGTGAATCGGTAGGCGAATCGGTAGGTTAATCGGTAGGCGAATCGGTAGGTGAATCGGTTCGTTAATCGGTAGGTTGAATCGGTAGATGAATCGGTTCGTTAATCGGTAGGTGAATCGGTAGATGAATCGGTTCGTTAATCTGTAGATGAATCGGTTCGTTAATCTGTAGATGAATCGGTAGATGAAGCGGTAGATGAATCGGTTCGTTAATCTGTAGATGAATCGGTAGATGAATCTGTAGATGAATCGGTTCGTTAATCGGTAGATGAATCTGTAGATGAATCGTTTCGTTAATCTGTAGATGAATCGGTAGATGAATCGGTTATCAGATGAGTCGTTTGTTGCAGCCCTAAGCCCCTGGGTGTATAAATAAAGAGTGCTGGGCTCAATGGCTAAAAAACTAAATCAGCGCCTTTCCAGTTCATTAATTCACACGGTGTCAAAAAGTTTCATAAAAATGCAATTAATGCACAGAAATATAGTACTTATAGCATCGTATATTGCAAAGTATCTTTTGATAAGGTATTTCACTACAGGTTGATCCAAGCTGTAAATAAAGCAATGCAGATCCATAACAACAACAACAACAACATCTAAATGTTTCCAAATATGTTTAGTTTTTTTACTCAGAAACTCAGAAATGTATTTTATTTATCTTGTAAATGTGTCTTTATTTTCAGAGGATATCCAAGTGTATTCCTCATGCATTTACAGCAGGGGTCGGCAACCCCTGGCACGCGGCACCGTAACCAGTGGCACACTAGCAATAAGTGGAATAAGTGTGCAAAATATTTAAATTGTATTTTCGGATCCTGAACGAGACCGCCGCCAGAGCGCGTCTCCCCGTTACCTGCAGAAGAAAGCCGCGCAGCCCCGCTCTCTTTATCTCCAGGTGACTTTCTGCCGCTTCCCCCCGTGGAGCTGATCGTCTCACCACGGAGGAAAGCACTTCACTAACTGCAGTACCCACGAGGAGCTGGACACATGGCGCAGTGTTTGCGTGGCTGTGTCTTTAGTTGAACGCCCAGGGGCGATCTGCTCATCTCATCGAAATAACATGCTACAAAGGGGCGGACTGGCCATCTGTGTGTTGGACCTTCCTGTCGGCTCCCAGACCGTAGTCGAGGAAGGCAGAAGCTTCAGGTTCAATACCCACTTTAGCTTCAATGGCTGAGAGAGGCGAGCTCTTCTTGGGAGGCCGCTGCATTTATTTAGCTGTTCTTCTGTTTCACAAAATACATCACAGACCTGTTTTTCTGCTTCCTCGCTTCACTTCCAGAAACACACACACGCTCGCTCACTGTCGCTCTGCCATCCACACACACATGCACAAGCCACACCCCTCTCTCTCTCTCTTAAAGGGACAGCGATCTCATCTCTCTCTGTGTGACCCGAATATCGTAACATGTGTGTTCTGGAGAATCACAGAACGGACGATCGTCCTTATTATTATTATTATTATTATTATTATTATTATTATTATTATTATTATTATTATTATTATTATTATTATTATTATTATTATGCCGTTTAAACCAATTATTTAAAGCTGTTTGTTAAATTCGGCATCATGTAAGTTGCGCTGACAGGTCCACACACTGCTTCCCCGCAGCGAGGCTCCCCCGCCCTCCTGCTGATGGTTGCCCCCCCCCCCCCCCCCCCCCCCCCCCCCCCCCCCCCCCCCCGTTGATAATTCTCTATCGTTGGCACGCTGATAACAATTTTTTTTTTTAAATGGCACTTCATATCAAAAAGGTTGCCGACCCCTGACTTTAATCTCTGAATACAACGCCCCCTTCCCCAGCTACACCACTATTGTTTTTTAACCAACAACGGCTTTTTCATGCCGCCCTAGCTAAAGCTAATCCAAGAACATTTTTGTAACAATTTAAACTTCTGGTTATATTGTCTGGATGGCACATACAAGTCGGTGCCATCTAGTGGTGTGCATGTATTCAGATTCTCATGCAACAAGCCTCGACCAGAGGCAAAAGTACACCCATCCTTTACTCAAGTAGAAGTACACATACTCGTGTTTGAAAGTACTCTGGTAAAAGTAGAAGTACTGACTAAACTTCTTTCCTCAAGTAAAAGTAAAGAAGTATGGGCTTCGAGTAAAAAGTACCCATAACTAGCAGCTGTTTTAAAGAGTACCTGACCTCCCTTTATATCAATAGAACAATAATGTCATTGTTAGCTAATGAATGTTAAGAAGTAGAAAGTACAGGTATTTGAGTTCAACATGTAAGAAGTAGAAAGTATAGGTATTTGAGTTCAACATGTAAGAAGTAGAAAGTACAGGTATTTGAGTTCAACATGTAAGAAGTAGAAAGTACAGGTATTTGTGTTTCAACATGTGAGAAGTAGAAAGTACAGGTATTTGTGTTCAACATGTAAGAAGTAGAAAGTACAGGTATTTGAGTTCAACATGTGAGAAGTAGAAAGTACAGGTATTTGGGTTCAACATGTAAGAAGTAGAAAGTACAGGTATTTGAGTTCAACATGTAAGAAGTAGAAAGTACAGGTATTTGAGTTCAACATGTGAGAAGTAGAAAGTACAGGTATTTGTGTTCAACATGTAAGAAGTAGAAAGTACAGGTATTTGAGTTCAACATGTAAGAAGTAGAAAGTACAGGTATTTGAGTTCAACATGTGAGAAGTAGAAAGTACAGGTATTTGTGTTCAACATGTAAGAAGTAGAAAGTACAGGTATTTGAGTTCAACATGAGAGAAGTAGAAAGTACAGGTATTTGGGTTCAACATGTAAGAAGTAGAAAGTACAGGTATTTGAGTTCAACATGAGAGAAGTAGAAAGTACAGGTATTTGTGTTCAAAATGTAAGAAGTAGAAAGTACAGGTATTTGAGTTCAACATGTAAGAAGTAGAAAGTACAGGTATTTGAGTTCAACATGTAAGAAGTAGAAAGTACAGGTATTTGAGTTCAACATGTGAGAAGTAGAAAGTACAGTTATTTGGGTTCAACATGTAAGAAGTAGAAAGTACAGGTATTTGAGTTCAACATGTAAGAAGTAGAAAGTACAGGTATTTGAGTTCAACATGTAAGAAGTAGAAAGTACAGGTATTTGTGTTCAACATGTAAGAAGTAGAAAGTACAGGTATTTGAGTTCAACATGTGAGAAGTCAAATTAAAAAGTCGTCAGAAAAATAAGTAGTGGAGTAAAGTACTGACATCAGAAAAATGTACTTATGTACAGTAACGAAGTATTTGTACTCCACTACTTCCCACCTCTGTTCTCTCCATACAAGAACATGAGTTTTAATGTCTCTGATGTTTCTTCCCCCTCTCAGGAAGCGACCAGCAGGACGTCAGCTGTCTGAATCTCGCGGGGATGAGTGCGGTTCCTGGAGACGCTCCAAATGTCGCCATAAACGCCTCAAAGTACACCTGCCGCAAAATGGGGGGGACGGGCGCTCTGCGGGAGTTCGCCGAACACATCCTGCTGCAGAAAGAGAAGGCAAAGTCTCACCGAGAGCAGCACCGCATCGACCGCATCAACTTCTAAACATCACGGAGAGATAGAAAACGATGCACTTTTCGAAAAGATGGAATATAAGTAATGCGAAGATGATATAAAATAATATAACGGTATATGAAGTATCCCATAACTCAAACTACTACACACCCAGATATATCCGAGTTACACATAATTTATAAAGCCGCGTAAAAGGGCTATTTTTGCAGATGTACTCGAAGCATTTTAATTAGAAAAATATCAAACGAAACACGCCGACGCAACGCTATTGCTTTAACTTTTAATCATATTTCCACAAGGCACATGGATGTAGCATTGAGCTAATGTTGAGTTTGAGTGCTTGGATATACATGAAGTATAGATGTTTTTACTGCATTGGAGTAGTTTCATATTTTGCAACCTGTGTGCTTTATCCACTGATCTGATTTATCGGCGCCACTGTTTAAATTGAATCATTGTGTCTTATGGTATTTTTTTGTTTGTGAATTTTAATTAAGTTTAAGATATTTGAAAGTTGTTGTCTTGTGTTTTTATTATGCCAACACAACACACAAAAAACATCTTTTCACCCTCCGTCTGAAACCAGAGCCCAGTCTGCTCTGATTGGTCAGCTGGCTACAGGGATATTCGCCTTTGCGGACCGTTTACATGCACTAAAACCTATAAAACACTACAGGAAGGGACAACCCCCAAATAGCGTAATAGGGCCCCTTTAAAGCAAAACAAAAAAGGCTAAATATAATGTTCCTGAATGTTTTGGGCTATTTTGCTTCCCTTACAGACTTCTCAAAACATCACATTTATTTTCATATTTTCTACAAAGTCTATTTGTGGGCATTGCGTTCCAAGAATGCAGGGTTGTTGGTTGTTCCTAGAGTCTCTAAAAGTACAATGGGAGCCAGAGCCTTTTCTTATCAAGCTCCACATTTGTGGAATCAGCTTCCAGTTTGTGTTCGGGCGGCAGACACCCTATCCGTTTTTAAGAGTGCGCTTAAGACCTTCCTTTTTGATAAAGCTTATAGTTAGGGCTGATTAGATTCAGCCCCTAGTTTTGCTGATATAGGCTTAGTTTGTCGGGGGACATCTTACTTCTTCCTTCTCTCTGTCTATACCTGTGTCCTCTCATGTTCCGATTAACCCAGCTTCCCCAAATGTCTTTCTTGTTGGTGTCTATATACGCCGGGATCCGGAGTCATGGATGATCCTGCGGTCCTGTGTCCTGGATCGCGAGCGCTGGATCTTGAGTCGTGGCTGTGGTCCTGGATCATCGGTCCTGGATGGATATCCTCGTGGATTCATCTTCCTATTATACACACATGCATTTCCAAACATCTGGACTACCTATGTTGCAAATGTATTATCTTTTCAATTTACACACGGCATCTATTGCACGTCTGTCCGTCCTGGGAGAGGGATCCCTCCTCTGCTGCTCTCCCTGAGGTTTCTCCCATGTTCCCTTTAAACTGTGGGTTTTCTCTGGAAGTGTTTCCTTGTACGATGTGAGGGTCTAAGGACAGAGGGTCTAAGGACAGAGGGTCTAAGGACAGAGGGTCTAAGGACAGAGGGTGTCGTATTGTCATACTGATATTCTGTACACACTGTGAAGACCACTGAGACAAAGGTAACATTTGTGATATTGGGCTATAAATAAACATTGATTGATTGATTGTGTCTTTAGATTTCTCCTTAATTCACCGGAAGTAAGTGTTAGATAATGCCTCATTTGCATATCCAAATAATACTGTAAGTAATCAGAGCGAAAAGGTTAGGTCTCCAAATTGCTGATCTGCAAGTAAGTGGAAGTCAATGGTTAGATAATAACCAAAGTGACTGCATGAATAAAACCAGATGTGTTCGTTAATTGAATTTGATTGTTTTAATGATCAGCACACAAATATTCAAATTGCCACGAACTATTTACAATCAGGAGAACGTTTGAAGCAGCCACACATGACCTGGAATCATTTTCACAAGATAACTAAGTGTGTACAAAGAAAACAACTTCCAGGGCAGGTAGGTGTGTGTCATGTGACTGGTGTGTGTGTCATGTGACTGGTGTGTGTGTCATGTGACGGGTGTGTGTGTCATGTGACTGGTGTGTGTGTCATGTGACGGGTGTGATAGTGAGCGGCCCGTCGTTCTTCCCAGATTTGTTGGTGCAGGGGCTGAAGAACGGGAAGATGCACTCGGTGAACGAGTCGTGGAACGTGTGGATGTGGATTTTAGCGTCAACGTTGTAGAAAGACACCTGCAGAGCCGAGAGGACACGAACACATATTTAGACTTGGAGATTCCTGCTAATTAGAAGAGCAAACAAATCACGAGGAATTGGCTAAAAGATAACTTAGTAAAGGAAATCTATGTAATGGAGAAAACAACTAGATTAGAAATCACATGCATATCTTTGAG
>NC_047520.1:2379426-2464426 GCF_902827115.2 Pseudochaenichthys georgianus
GACTCCTCCACAGATTGAAACCGAAATCAAAGAGTATTTAAAGAGACAAGCAGTGGAGAAGCTTCAGTCTGACTCGGGCTGCACTCTGTGGACACCTGCTGTAACTGCACCTCTCTCACACAGCTCTGCACAGAGGAGGCGGATCCCTCTCTCAAGGCTCTGAGAGAATAGTGTTACCGAGAGAGCACTTGTAATAAGCACAGGATCCAGACGAAGAAGCCTGGAGATGGCAGCTCTTACTTTGCGCATGTTCTTACTTATTGTCCACCTTCCTCTCGTGGGAGGCCTAGCTGTCGATACGATATCAGGAGACCCAGTTCAGTTTCCAGAGACCGAGCAGTGCAGGGAGAGAGGAGCGACACTTCAGCACACAGGTGGAAGCAGTCAGGCCGTGGCTCCTCTGGAGGATGCCTGGAAGCCGGCAGCAGGTTACAAAGACCGGATGAGTCCAAACGAGTCCGTGGTCTCAAACAGGAGCAGCATCAACGAGCAGGGACTGCACGGGTTAGCCTGCGGCTCCGAGGAGACACGTGTCCATCTGAATGTCATCACGTGCTTTTGTTGTGTTTCCCTGGAGCAGAAGCAGACCCCGTGGACCCCCCTCGCCATCACCGCTGCTCTGGTTCTGGTTGCACTTGGTGTTGTGTGTGGGCAGAGGGTCTGCAGGTCACGTGTCTCACCCGGTGGTGGAAGACCTCTGACAGAAGAGGAGAGTCAGCCCGGCACAGACCCTCGTGCTCCAGGAGAGAGTGGACACGCTTCATCAGCTAACATTCATGTATAATGTGTTTTATTGTCGCTGCACTTCCCTCTCGATGCAGCGCTTCCCCTCTCTGGGGAACAAGGGGTTCTGAATCTGATCTGTGCCAATAAAATAATCAAATGTATTTGTGTTGTGTTTGTGTGCTGGACTGGAGTGAAGATATTCTCTCCAAAACATTTAAAAAACATTAAAACTCCGGGAAGCTGTTTCCACGCAGGGTGTGGGCCACAGCGAGCACGTGTTGCCTGATGGAAGTGTGTGTGGCTCAAAGGGCCTTCCAGATGTTAGGACTGCGCACACAGTCTTGCGGAGTGAGGGTCGGTGTAGAGTCGGTGCAGCTGAGTGTGAAAAAACTGACGAAACAAACTGCGAGCGTGCAGCAAGCTCGCGGGTGCAGCATGTTTCCCGCTGTGTGGGAGAGTACTCGCGCACCTCTCCTGGGGGCGCAGACACAACGTCCCTCAGCACTGGGGACGGGACGTTTGTGTCTGTGAGAGAAAAGGCTCACCACCGGCTCTCACTCCACAGCAGCCTCTCTCTCTCAAAGCACCGTGGGGTCCTGGCGGGGGTCCAAGTTAGGGTCCCTCCGGGGGTCCGGTGGGGTCCAAGTTAGGGTCCCTCCGGGGGTCCGGTTGGGGTCCCCCCGGGGGTCCCGGTCGGGGTGCCCCCGGGGGTCCAAGTTGGGGTCCCCCCGGGGGTCCCCCCGGGGTCCCGGTCGGGGTGCCCCCGGGGGTTCCAAGTTGGGGTCCCCCGGGGGTCCCGGTCGGGGTTGCCCCCGGGGGTCCAAGTTGGGGTCCCCCCGGGGGTCCCGGTGGGGGTCCAAGTTGGGGTCCCGGTTGGGGTCCCGGCGTGGGTCCCGGGGGAGGCGCAGACACAACGCGATCCCTCTCTCGTGCGGCAAGCTCGCGGGTGCAGCATGTTGTCCCGCTGTGTGGGAGAGTACTCGCGCACCTCTCCTGCAAGAGTTAACTAGTTTATTATATTTAAGCCCAATATAATAAATAAAACAATACTTTAGAAAGGTGAAATGTCCATACATGTGTTTTGACATTTGTACGCGGAGGGATCTTGATCTGAGAGTGGGACTGGAGAAGCCAACGGCGAAAGCAGCGACGAGCTCTATATGAGAGGGATTGAGTGAGAGCTTCGACAGGGAGAGGGGTCACAGCGCGAGCGCTGCTGTGGGGAGGCTCGTTCGAGTTGGCTCGCGCCTGACTTTACGCACAGGATTGTTTGAGCTGTGAGAGAAGACGGGCGATTCTTTGAGCTGCCGAAGGAGAGAGAGGCGGAAGCAGCAACAGACTCAGACACGAGCTCCTGAGAGTTAGGCTATATAGTTTATTATTATTATTATTATTATTATTTAAAACCAATATAATAAATAAAACAATCATTTAGAGAGGTGAAATGTCCATACATGTGTTTTGCATAAAGCACATTTAAACATTTAAACTGCCTATGATTTCTGTGAAGTCCTGATACTTGAGGAACTCTTCTCCCTCGGCCTCTTGTGCTTTTCTCTCGGAAAGATCTCCATCATATTTCTCTTCAGAAATACTCCCGTTGAGCCTCACGAAGACCTTTCTCAAACTGTGCTGAAGTCTCCTCTCTTCTTTCAGCCTGTTTCTCTCTCGTGTAAAATCACACGCTCTCCTGCTCGGCTGCTTTCCTTTTTCCAAATGAGGTTACACTAAAAAATGTAGGCGGACACCATGAAAAATGGGCGGAGCCATTTACAATGTGGGCGGAACCCCCGAAAACAACGAGTATTAAAGAGAGAGCATTTGGAAAGCATTCAGTCTGCACTCCGGGGACACCTGCTGTAGCTGACTCTGGGGACGGGACGTTGTGTCTGAGAGAAAGGGCTCACCACCGGCTCTCACTCCACAGCAGCCTCTCTCTCTCTATATGATGATGTCCCTCTCAAAGCACCGGCTTAGATCCAGAGTTGTTTACGAGGGAGAGTCTGCTGCTTCCGTGTTCACCGGGCCGGCTGTCGGGCACGAGCTCTCTCTCACGCACGGTGCTTACGCCTTCGTGCAATAATGTGGGGAATGTCGCTGCTTGTTTGATAGTAACCAGATCTGAGACTTACAAACAGACAACTAGTGACTTTTGGGATGAAAAGACGCACGGCACAAGAGCAAGCAACATGAGGATAACACGCGTTTTAATGATTGTGTAATTGTGTGTAAATGAATTGTTGTGTGTCTTAATGCTCCGTTTAAAGCACTTTCAATTGCCTTGTTGTTCTAACAAGTTGTATAAATGAACTATAACACTCACTCCTCCTGAAATTAGATAAGCCAGTGCGTTTAAACACACTTCATAACCGACCAGCCTGAAACATAAGGTGTTAATAATGAATGTCCCCCTGGTAATACATGTGATATATGAGTCATTACAGCAGGCTGTCACTGCTGCCCCCAGACAGAGATCACAAACTGAGCATTTGCCAGCCACGTGTTCTGATGAGTAAATACATGTAAAAAGCAGAAACACAACCCAAAACAGCCTTTCCCTACAACTCCAATCTTATCCGATTAAAACTCCCTAAATTATCTTTTATTTCTTAGATAAATATATATTAATGATTAACACACATTTATAAACAAAGTACTCAGATTGGTGATAAATCTAAATAAAACACTGAAATAACTCTGCTTCTGTGGGGTCTTAGCTTCTCCCTGGTGTCCTGTCAGGACCTTCTCATCACGAGCAGATTCAGAGTTCTGTCTGTGTTTTATATGACCTGTGTGGCCGCCATACCGGCTGCGGGGAACTGCACGGCTGCATCCTCACCGCTTATCACGGAACACGGACACAGCCGGTATAAAAAGTCACTTTGAGCTCGAGCCTGCAACTGCTCCAAGGTAATGTCTACCGGCATGAATTTTCTTAATATATATATTATAAAATATTATTTTGTTTAATCTATTGAGACGTATGCCACTTGCAACCTATTTTAATTGCCTATGCTTTTATTGAGGGAGAATGTTTATGTCAAGAAAGTTCTGGAAATTCGGTCTCGTCTGGAAATGATCGATAAAAGTTTTGGATTTAATCCAATATCTAGAATGTTCTTTTTTTCATTGTAATAGCATGTTTAAGTATTTTAAATCATACCTTGGTTGTATCAAAAAGAAACAGAAACTAGATCGTCTAAGGAGGAAATGGGCTATAAATAAACATTGATTGATTGACTGATAATGTTATTGATAAAATGTCCGCCAACAACGTTTTAATACTGTCGCATGTTCGACCGCATATATTCCATGTTGTTATGCTGCATATGTACTCTGAGAAAGGTGTATTAGAGGAAAACTCACGTACAGCTGAACAAATAATGTAAATAATTATTATTATTATTATTATTCGTGAGGCTCAACGGGAGGATTTCTGAAGAGAAATATGATGGAGATCTTTCCGAGAGAAAAGCACACGAGGCCGAGGGAGAAGAGTTCCTCAAGTATCAGGACTTCACAGAAATCATAGGCAGTTTAAATGTTTAAATGTGCTTTATGCAAAACACATGTATGGACATTTCACCTCTCTAAATGATTGTTTTATTTATTATATTGGTTTTAAATAATAATAATAATAATAATAATAAACTATATAGCCTAACTCTCAGGAGCTCGTGTCTGAGTCTGTTGCTGCTTCCGCCTCTCTCTCCTTCGGCAGCTCAAAGAATCGCCCGTCTCTCTCACAGCTCAAACAATCCTGTGCGTAAAGTCAGGCGCGAGCCAACTCGAACGAGCCTCCCCACAGCAGCGCTCGCGCTGTGACCCCTCTCCCTGTCGAAGCTCTCACTCAATCCCTCTCATATGGAGCTCGTCGCTGCTTTCGCCGTTGGCTTCTCCAGTCTCACTCTCAGATCAAGATCCCTCCGCGTACAAATGTCAAAACACATGTATGGACATTTCACCTTTCTAAAGTATTGTTTTATTTATTATATTGGGCTTAAATTATAATAAACTATTTAACTCTTGCAGGAGAGGTGCGCGAGTACTCTCCCACACAGCGGGAAACATGCTGCACCCGCGAGCTTGCCGCACGAGAGAGGGATCGCGTTGTGTCTGCGCCTCCCCCGGGACCCACGCCGGGACCCCAACCGGGACCCCAACTTGGACCCCCACCGGGACCCCCGGGGGGACCCCAACTTGGACCCCCGGGGGCACCCCGACCGGGACCCCGGGGGGAACCCCGGGGGGACCCCAACTTGGACCCCCGGGGGGACCCCAACTTGGACCCCCGGGGGCACCCCGACCGGGACCCCCGGGGGGACCCCAACCGGGACCCCCGGAGGGACCCTAACTTGGACCCCCACCGGGACCCCCGGGGGGACCCTAACTTGGACCCCAACCGGGACCCCCGGAGGGACCCTAACTTGGACCCCCACCGAGACCCCCGGAGGGACCCTAACTTGAACCCCCGCCAGGACCCCACGGTGCTTTGAGAGAGAGAGGCTGCTGTGGAGTGAGAGCCGGTGGTGAGCCCTTTCTCTCACAGACACAACGTCCCGTCCCCAGTGTCTGAGGGACGTTGTGTCTGCGCCCCCAGGAGAGGTGCGCGAGTACTCTCCCACACAGCGGGAAACATGCTGCACCCGCGAGCTTGCTGCACGCTCGCAGTTTGTTTCGTCAGTTTTTCACACTCAGCTGCACCGACTCTACACCGACCCTCACTCCGCAAGACTGTGTGCGCAGTCCTAACATCTGGAAGGCCCTTTGAGCCACACACACTTCCATCAGGCAACACGTGCTCGCTGTGGGCCCACACCCTGTCGAAGCTCTCACTCAATCCCTCTCATATGGAGCTCGTCGCTGCTTTCGCCGTTGGCTTCTCCAGTCCCACTCTCAGATCAAGATCCCTCCGCGTACAATCTGAACACACCAAGGATAAAGTGGAACTCGGTCAGTGTGTCGCGTTTGAGCTGTTAAAGTTCACGGACTGTCTCATAACCAGAAATCCTCCCGTTGAGCTGAAGTGTCCTCTCTTCTTTCAGGCTGTTTCCGTGTTTGCCTCTAACGTAACATCACACGCTCTCCTGCTCGGCTCTCGCTGCGTTAACTCCCTCCTCATTGGCTGCTTCCAACTTCGCGGAGCCGGCTGTCGGGCACGAGCTCTCTCTCTCTCTCTCTGTGTGTGTCTGACCAGCCAACGAGAACATGCTGAGCTGGAGCGAGGCTCCCTCTTTCTCACAGCTGGGAAAAGAGGCCGAGTCTGAAAGAGCAGACTCCTCCCAAACGAGATTCTGCCTCTCACTGCTCACTGAGAGAGAGGGCTCGCGGCCAACAGCCGGCCCCGTGAACACGGAAGCAGCCCACGAGGAGGAGGGGGAGTAGCTATCCCTCCGAGAGCCGAGCAGGAGAGCGAGGGAGAAACAGTCTGAAAGAAGAGAGAAGACTTCAGCACAGTTTGAGAAAGGTCTTCGTGAGGCTCAACGGGAGGATTTCTGAAGATAAATATGATGGAGATCTTTCCGAGAGAAAAGCACACGAGGCCGAGGGAGAAGAGTTCCTCAAGAATCAGGACTTCACAGAAATCATATGGCAGTTTAAATGTTTAAATGTCAAAACACATGTATGGACATTTCACCTTTCTAAAGTATTGTTTTATTTATTATATTGGGCTTAAATTATAATAAACTATTTAACTCTTGCAGGAGAGGTGCGCGAGTACTCTCCCACACAGCGGGAAACATGCTGCACCCGCGAGCTTGCTGCACGAGAGAGGGATGGCGTTGTGTCTGCGCCCCCCCCGGGACCCACGCCGGGACCACAACTTGGACCGCAACTTGGACCCCCACCGGGACCCCCGGGGGTCCCGGTCGGGGTGCACGGGGGCACGCCAACCGGGACCCCCGGAGGGACCCCAACTTGGACCCCCGCCAGGACCCCACGGTGCTTTGAGAGAGAGAGGCTGCTGTGGAGTGAGAGCCGGTGGTGAGCCCTTTCTCTCACAGACACAACGTCCCGTCCCCAGTGTCTGAGGGACGTTGTGTCTGCGCCCCCAGGAGAGGTGCGCGAGTACTCTCCCACACAGCGGGAAACATGCTGCATCCGCGAGCTTGCTGCACGAGAGAGGGATCGCAGCGAGATCTGATCTTTCAGGATCAGCCTTTTCCCCCGAGCTGTGAGAGAGAGGTACCGGGCCCGACATCCGGCGTGGGGAATACACGGCTCAACAACCGCGAGCTGCCGTCTTGAAGTCGAGCCCGAGCCCTCTCTCAAATCTCGGTTAAAATGAATCGGGAAGTCAGACTCCTCCCACAGATGAAACCGAAATCAAAGAGTATTTAAAGAGACAGCAGTTGGAGAAGCTTCAGTCTGACTCGGGCTGCACTCTGTGGACACCTGCTGTAACTGCACCTCTCTCACACAGCTCTGCACAGAGGAGGCGGATCCCTCTCTCAAGGCTCTGAGAGAATAGTGTTACCGAGAGAGCACTTGTAATAAGCACAGGATCCAGACGAAGAAGCCTGGAGATGGCAGCTCTTACTTTGCGCATGTTCTTACTTATTGTCCACCTTCCTCTCGTGGGAGGCCTAGCTGTCGATACGATATCAGGAGACCCAGTTCAGTTTCCAGAGACCGAGCAGTGCAGGGAGAGAGGAGCGACACTTCAGCACACTTTGACAGGTGGAAGCAGTCAGGCCGTGGCTCCTCTGGAGGATGCCTGGAAGCCGGCAGCAGGTTACAAAGACCGGATGAGTCCAAACGAGTCCGTGGTCTCAAACAGGAGCAGCATCAACGAGCAGGGACTGCACGGGTTAGCCTGCGGCTCCGAGGAGACACGTGTCCATCTGAATGTCATCACGTGCTCTTGTTGTGTTTCCCTGGAGCAGAAGCAGACCCCGTGGACCCCCCTCGCCATCACCGCTGCTCTGGTTCTGGTTGCACTTGGTGTTGTGTGTGGGCAGAGGGTCTGCAGGTCACGTGTCTCACCCGGTGGTGGAAGACCTCTGACAGAAGAGGAGAGTCAGCCCGGCACAGACCCTCGTGCTCCAGGAGAGAGTGGACACGCTTCATCAGCTTAACATTCATGTATAATGTGTTTTATTGTCGCTGCACTTCCCTCTCGATGCAGCGCTTCCCCTCTCTGGGGAACAAGGGGTTCTGAATCTGATCTGTGCCAATAAAATAATCAAATGTATTTGTGTTGTGTTTGTGTGCTGGACTGGAGGTGAAGATATTCTCTCCAAAACATTTAAAAAACATTAAAACTCCGGGAAGCTGTTTCCACGCAGGGTGTGGGCCCACAGCGAGCACGTGTTGCCTGATGGAAGTGTGTGTGGCTCAAAGGGCCTTCCAGATGTTAGGACTGCGCACACAGTCTTGCGGAGTGAGGGTCGGTGTAGAGTCGGTGCAGCTGAGTGTGAAAAACTGACGAAACAAACTGCGAGCGTGCAGCAAGCTCGCGGGTGCAGCATGTTTCCCGCTGTGTGGGAGAGTACTCGCGCACCTCTCCTGGGGGCGCAGACACAACGTCCCTCAGGCACTGGGGACGGGACGTTGTGTCTGTGAGAGAAAAGGCTCACCACCGGCTCTCACTCCACAGCAGCCTCTCTCTCTCAAAGCACCGTGGGGTCCTGGCGGGGGTCCAAGTTAGGGTCCCTCCGGGGGTCCCGGTGGGGGTCCAAGTTAGGGTCCCTCCGGGGGTCCCGGTTGGGGTCCCCCCGGGGGTCCCGGTCGGGGTGCCCCCGGGGGTCCAAGTTGGGGTCCCCCCGGGGGTCCCCCCGGGGTCCCGGTCGGGGTGCCCCCGGGGGTCCAAGTTGGGGTCCCCCCGGGGTCCCGGTCGGGGTGCCCCCGGGGGTCCAAGTTGGGGTCCCCCCGGGGGTCCCGGTGGGGGTCCAAGTTGGGGTCCCGGTTGGGGTCCCGGCGTGGGTCCCGGGGGAGGCGCAGACACAACGCGATCCCTCTCTCGTGCGGCAAGCTCGCGGGTGCAGCATGTGTCCCGCTGTGTGGGAGAGTACTCGCGCACCTCTCCTGCAAGAGTTAAATAGTTTATTATAATTTAAGCCCAATATAATAAATAAAACAATACTTTAGAAAGGTGAAATGTCCATACATGTGTTTTGACATTTGTACGCGGAGGGATCTTGATCTGAGAGTGGGACTGGAGAAGCCAACGGCGAAAGCAGCGACGAGCTCTATATGAGAGGGATTGAGTGAGAGCTTCGACAGGGAGAGGGGTCACAGCGCGAGCGCTGCTGTGGGGAGGCTCGTTCGAGTTGGCTCGCGCCTGACTTTACGCACAGGATTGTTTGAGCTGTGAGAGAGACGGGCGATTCTTTGAGCTGCCGAAGGAGAGAGAGGCGGAAGCAGCAACAGACTCAGACACGAGCTCCTGAGAGTTAGGCTATATAGTTTATTATTATTATTATTATTATTATTATTATTTAAAACCAATATAATAAATAAAACAATCATTTAGAGAGGTGAAATGTCCATACATGTGTTTTGCATAAAGCACATTTAAACATTTAAACTGCCTATGATTTCTGTGAAGTCCTGATACTTGAGGAACTCTTCTCCCTCGGCCTCTTGTGCTTTTCTCTCGGAAAGATCTCCATCATATTTCTCTTCAGAAATACTCCCGTTGAGCCTCACGAAGACCTTTCTCAAACTGTGCTGAAGTCTCCTCTCTTCTTTCAGCCTGTTTCTCTCTCGTGTAAAATCACACGCTCTCCTGCTCGGCTGCTTTCCTTTTTCCAAATGAGGTTACACTAAAAAATGTAGGCGGACACCATGAAAAATGGGCGGAGCCATTTACAATGTGGGCGGAACCCCCGAAAACAACGAGTATTAAAGAGAGAGCATTTGGAAAGCATTCAGTCTGCACTCCGGGGACACCTGCTGTAGCTGACTCTGGGGACGGGACGTTGTGTCTGAGAGAAAGGGCTCACCACCGGCTCTCACTCCACAGCAGCCTCTCTCTCTCTATATGATGATGTCCCTCTCAAAGCACCGGCTTAGATCCAGAGTTGTTTACGAGGGAGAGTCTGCTGCTTCCGTGTTCACCGGGCCGGCTGTCGGGCACGAGCTCTCTCTCACGCACGGTGCTTACGCCTTCGTGCAATAATGTGGGGAATGTCGCTGCTTGTTTGATAGTAACCAGATCTGAGACTTACAAACAGACAACTAGTGACTTTTGGGATGAAAAGACGCACGGCACAAGAGCAAGCAACATGAGGATAACACGCGTTTTAATGATTGTGTAATTGTGTGTAAATGAATTGTTGTGTGTCTTAATGCTCCGTTTAAAGCACTTTCAATTGCCTTGTTGTTCTAACAAGTTGTATAAATGAACTATAACACTCACTCCTCCTGAAATTAGATAAGCCAGTGCGTTTAAACACACTTCATAACCGACCAGCCTGAAACATAAGGTGTTAATAATGAATGTCCCCCTGGTAATACATGTGATATATGAGTCATTACAGCAGGCTGTCACTGCTGCCCCCAGACAGAGATCACAAACTGAGCATTTGCCAGCCACGTGTTCTGATGAGTAAATACATGTAAAAAGCAGAAACACAACCCAAAACAGCCTTTCCCTACAACTCCAATCTTATCCGATTAAAACTCCCTAAATTATCTTTTATTTCTTAGATAAATATATATTAATGATTAACACACATTTATAAACAAAGTACTCAGATTGGTGATAAATCTAAAATAAAACACTGAAATAACTCTGCTTCTGTGGGGTCTTAGCTTCTCCCTGGTGTCCTGTCAGGACCTTCTCATCACGAGCAGATTCAGAGTTCTGTCTGTGTTTTATATGACCTGTGTGGCCGCCATACCGGCTGCGGGGAACTGCACGGCTGCATCCTCACCGCTTATCACGGAACACGGACACAGCCGGTATAAAAGTCACTTTGAGCTCGAGCCTGCAACTGCTCCAAGGTAATGTCTACCGGCATGAATTTTCTTAATATATATATTATAAAATATTATTTTGTTTAATCTATTGAGACGTATGCCACTTGCAACCTATTTTAATTGCCTATGCTTTTATTGAGGGAGAATGTTTATGTCAAGAAAGTTCTGGAAATTCGGTCTCGTCTGGAAATGATCGATAAAAGTTTTGGATTTAATCCAATATCTAGAATGTTCTTTTTTTCATTGTAATAGCATGTTTAAGTATTTTAAATCATACCTTGGTTGTATCAAAAAGAAACAGAAACTAGATCGTCTAAGGAGGAAATGGGCTATAAATAAACATTGATTGATTGACTGATAATGTTATTGATAAAATGTCCGCCAACAACGTTTTAATACTGTCGCATGTTCGACCGCATATATTCCATGTTGTTATGCTGCATATGTACTCTGAGAAAGGTGTATTAGAGGAAAACTCACGTACAGCTGAACAAATAATGTAAATAATTATTATTATTATTATTATTCGTGAGGCTCAACGGGAGGATTTCTGAAGAGAAATATGATGGAGATCTTTCCGAGAGAAAAGCACACGAGGCCGAGGGAGAAGAGTTCCTCAAGTATCAGGACTTCACAGAAATCATAGGCAGTTTAAATGTTTAAATGTGCTTTATGCAAAACACATGTATGGACATTTCACCTCTCTAAATGATTGTTTTATTTATTATATTGGTTTTAAATAATAATAATAATAATAATAATAAACTATATAGCCTAACTCTCAGGAGCTCGTGTCTGAGTCTGTTGCTGCTTCCGCCTCTCTCTCCTTCGGCAGCTCAAAGAATCGCCCGTCTCTCTCACAGCTCAAACAATCCTGTGCGTAAAGTCAGGCGCGAGCCAACTCGAACGAGCCTCCCCACAGCAGCGCTCGCGCTGTGACCCCTCTCCCTGTCGAAGCTCTCACTCAATCCCTCTCATATGGAGCTCGTCGCTGCTTTCGCCGTTGGCTTCTCCAGTCTCACTCTCAGATCAAGATCCCTCCGCGTACAAATGTCAAAACACATGTATGGACATTTCACCTTTCTAAAGTATTGTTTTATTTATTATATTGGGCTTAAATTATAATAAACTATTTAACTCTTGCAGGAGAGGTGCGCGAGTACTCTCCCACACAGCGGGAAACATGCTGCACCCGCGAGCTTGCCGCACGAGAGAGGGATCGCGTTGTGTCTGCGCCTCCCCCGGGACCCACGCCGGGACCCCAACCGGGACCCCAACTTGGACCCCCACCGGGACCCCCGGGGGGACCCCAACTTGGACCCCCGGGGGCACCCCGACCGGGACCCCGGGGGGAACCCCGGGGGGACCCCAACTTGGACCCCCGGGGGGACCCCAACTTGGACCCCCGGGGGCACCCCGACCGGGACCCCCGGGGGGACCCCAACCGGGACCCCCGGAGGGACCCTAACTTGGACCCCCACCGGGACCCCCGGGGGGACCCTAACTTGGACCCCAACCGGGACCCCCGGAGGGACCCTAACTTGGACCCCCACCGAGACCCCCGGAGGGACCCTAACTTGAACCCCCGCCAGGACCCCACGGTGCTTTGAGAGAGAGAGGCTGCTGTGGAGTGAGAGCCGGTGGTGAGCCCTTTCTCTCACAGACACAACGTCCCGTCCCCAGTGTCTGAGGGACGTTGTGTCTGCGCCCCCAGGAGAGGTGCGCGAGTACTCTCCCACACAGCGGGAAACATGCTGCACCCGCGAGCTTGCTGCACGCTCGCAGTTTGTTTCGTCAGTTTTTCACACTCAGCTGCACCGACTCTACACCGACCCTCACTCCGCAAGACTGTGTGCGCAGTCCTAACATCTGGAAGGCCCTTTGAGCCACACACACTTCCATCAGGCAACACGTGCTCGCTGTGGGCCCACACCCTGTCGAAGCTCTCACTCAATCCCTCTCATATGGAGCTCGTCGCTGCTTTCGCCGTTGGCTTCTCCAGTCCCACTCTCAGATCAAGATCCCTCCGCGTACAATCTGAACACACCAAGGATAAAGTGGAACTCGGTCAGTGTGTCGCGTTTGAGCTGTTAAAGTTCACGGACTGTCTCATAACCAGAAATCCTCCCGTTGAGCTGAAGTGTCCTCTCTTCTTTCAGGCTGTTTCCGTGTTTGCCTCTAACGTAACATCACACGCTCTCCTGCTCGGCTCTCGCTGCGTTAACTCCCTCCTCATTGGCTGCTTCCAACTTCGCGGAGCCGGCTGTCGGGCACGAGCTCTCTCTCTCTCTCTCTGTGTGTGTCTGACCAGCCAACGAGAACATGCTGAGCTGGAGCGAGGCTCCCTCTTTCTCACAGCTGGGAAAAGAGGCCGAGTCTGAAAGAGCAGACTCCTCCCAAACGAGATTCTGCCTCTCACTGCTCACTGAGAGAGAGGGCTCGCGGCCAACAGCCGGCCCCGTGAACACGGAAGCAGCCCACGAGGAGGAGGGGGAGTAGCTATCCCTCCGAGAGCCGAGCAGGAGAGCGAGGGAGAAACAGTCTGAAAGAAGAGAGAAGACTTCAGCACAGTTTGAGAAAGGTCTTCGTGAGGCTCAACGGGAGGATTTCTGAAGATAAATATGATGGAGATCTTTCCGAGAGAAAAGCACACGAGGCCGAGGGAGAAGAGTTCCTCAAGAATCAGGACTTCACAGAAATCATATGGCAGTTTAAATGTTTAAATGTCAAAACACATGTATGGACATTTCACCTTTCTAAAGTATTGTTTTATTTATTATATTGGGCTTAAATTATAATAAACTATTTAACTCTTGCAGGAGAGGTGCGCGAGTACTCTCCCACACAGCGGGAAACATGCTGCACCCGCGAGCTTGCTGCACGAGAGAGGGATGGCGTTGTGTCTGCGCCCCCCCCGGGACCCACGCCGGGACCACAACTTGGACCGCAACTTGGACCCCCACCGGGACCCCCGGGGGTCCCGGTCGGGGTGCACGGGGGCACGCCAACCGGGACCCCCGGAGGGACCCCAACTTGGACCCCCGCCAGGACCCCACGGTGCTTTGAGAGAGAGAGGCTGCTGTGGAGTGAGAGCCGGTGGTGAGCCCTTTCTCTCACAGACACAACGTCCCGTCCCCAGTGTCTGAGGGACGTTGTGTCTGCGCCCCCAGGAGAGGTGCGCGAGTACTCTCCCACACAGCGGGAAACATGCTGCATCCGCGAGCTTGCTGCACGAGAGAGGGATCGCAGCGAGATCTGATCTTTCAGGATCAGCCTTTTCCCCCGAGCTGTGAGAGAGAGGTACCGGGCCCGACATCCGGCGTGGGGAATACACGGCTCAACAACCGCGAGCTGCCGTCTTGAAGTCGAGCCCGAGCCCTCTCTCAAATCTCGGTTAAAATGAATCGGGAAGTCAGACTCCTCCCACAGATGAAACCGAAATCAAAGAGTATTTAAAGAGACAGCAGTTGGAGAAGCTTCAGTCTGACTCGGGCTGCACTCTGTGGACACCTGCTGTAACTGCACCTCTCTCACACAGCTCTGCACAGAGGAGGCGGATCCCTCTCTCAAGGCTCTGAGAGAATAGTGTTACCGAGAGAGCACTTGTAATAAGCACAGGATCCAGACGAAGAAGCCTGGAGATGGCAGCTCTTACTTTGCGCATGTTCTTACTTATTGTCCACCTTCCTCTCGTGGGAGGCCTAGCTGTCGATACGATATCAGGAGACCCAGTTCAGTTTCCAGAGACCGAGCAGTGCAGGGAGAGAGGAGCGACACTTCAGCACACTTTGACAGGTGGAAGCAGTCAGGCCGTGGCTCCTCTGGAGGATGCCTGGAAGCCGGCAGCAGGTTACAAAGACCGGATGAGTCCAAACGAGTCCGTGGTCTCAAACAGGAGCAGCATCAACGAGCAGGGACTGCACGGGTTAGCCTGCGGCTCCGAGGAGACACGTGTCCATCTGAATGTCATCACGTGCTCTTGTTGTGTTTCCCTGGAGCAGAAGCAGACCCCGTGGACCCCCCTCGCCATCACCGCTGCTCTGGTTCTGGTTGCACTTGGTGTTGTGTGTGGGCAGAGGGTCTGCAGGTCACGTGTCTCACCCGGTGGTGGAAGACCTCTGACAGAAGAGGAGAGTCAGCCCGGCACAGACCCTCGTGCTCCAGGAGAGAGTGGACACGCTTCATCAGCTTAACATTCATGTATAATGTGTTTTATTGTCGCTGCACTTCCCTCTCGATGCAGCGCTTCCCCTCTCTGGGGAACAAGGGGTTCTGAATCTGATCTGTGCCAATAAAATAATCAAATGTATTTGTGTTGTGTTTGTGTGCTGGACTGGAGGTGAAGATATTCTCTCCAAAACATTTAAAAAACATTAAAACTCCGGGAAGCTGTTTCCACGCAGGGTGTGGGCCCACAGCGAGCACGTGTTGCCTGATGGAAGTGTGTGTGGCTCAAAGGGCCTTCCAGATGTTAGGACTGCGCACACAGTCTTGCGGAGTGAGGGTCGGTGTAGAGTCGGTGCAGCTGAGTGTGAAAAACTGACGAAACAAACTGCGAGCGTGCAGCAAGCTCGCGGGTGCAGCATGTTTCCCGCTGTGTGGGAGAGTACTCGCGCACCTCTCCTGGGGGCGCAGACACAACGTCCCTCAGGCACTGGGGACGGGACGTTGTGTCTGTGAGAGAAAAGGCTCACCACCGGCTCTCACTCCACAGCAGCCTCTCTCTCTCAAAGCACCGTGGGGTCCTGGCGGGGGTCCAAGTTAGGGTCCCTCCGGGGGTCCCGGTGGGGGTCCAAGTTAGGGTCCCTCCGGGGGTCCCGGTTGGGGTCCCCCCGGGGGTCCCGGTCGGGGTGCCCCCGGGGGTCCAAGTTGGGGTCCCCCCGGGGGTCCCCCCGGGGTCCCGGTCGGGGTGCCCCCGGGGGTCCAAGTTGGGGTCCCCCCGGGGTCCCGGTCGGGGTGCCCCCGGGGGTCCAAGTTGGGGTCCCCCCGGGGGTCCCGGTGGGGGTCCAAGTTGGGGTCCCGGTTGGGGTCCCGGCGTGGGTCCCGGGGGAGGCGCAGACACAACGCGATCCCTCTCTCGTGCGGCAAGCTCGCGGGTGCAGCATGTGTCCCGCTGTGTGGGAGAGTACTCGCGCACCTCTCCTGCAAGAGTTAAATAGTTTATTATAATTTAAGCCCAATATAATAAATAAAACAATACTTTAGAAAGGTGAAATGTCCATACATGTGTTTTGACATTTGTACGCGGAGGGATCTTGATCTGAGAGTGGGACTGGAGAAGCCAACGGCGAAAGCAGCGACGAGCTCTATATGAGAGGGATTGAGTGAGAGCTTCGACAGGGAGAGGGGTCACAGCGCGAGCGCTGCTGTGGGGAGGCTCGTTCGAGTTGGCTCGCGCCTGACTTTACGCACAGGATTGTTTGAGCTGTGAGAGAGACGGGCGATTCTTTGAGCTGCCGAAGGAGAGAGAGGCGGAAGCAGCAACAGACTCAGACACGAGCTCCTGAGAGTTAGGCTATATAGTTTATTATTATTATTATTATTATTATTATTATTTAAAACCAATATAATAAATAAAACAATCATTTAGAGAGGTGAAATGTCCATACATGTGTTTTGCATAAAGCACATTTAAACATTTAAACTGCCTATGATTTCTGTGAAGTCCTGATACTTGAGGAACTCTTCTCCCTCGGCCTCTTGTGCTTTTCTCTCGGAAAGATCTCCATCATATTTCTCTTCAGAAATACTCCCGTTGAGCCTCACGAAGACCTTTCTCAAACTGTGCTGAAGTCTCCTCTCTTCTTTCAGCCTGTTTCTCTCTCGTGTAAAATCACACGCTCTCCTGCTCGGCTGCTTTCCTTTTTCCAAATGAGGTTACACTAAAAAATGTAGGCGGACACCATGAAAAATGGGCGGAGCCATTTACAATGTGGGCGGAACCCCCGAAAACAACGAGTATTAAAGAGAGAGCATTTGGAAAGCATTCAGTCTGCACTCCGGGGACACCTGCTGTAGCTGACTCTGGGGACGGGACGTTGTGTCTGAGAGAAAGGGCTCACCACCGGCTCTCACTCCACAGCAGCCTCTCTCTCTCTATATGATGATGTCCCTCTCAAAGCACCGGCTTAGATCCAGAGTTGTTTACGAGGGAGAGTCTGCTGCTTCCGTGTTCACCGGGCCGGCTGTCGGGCACGAGCTCTCTCTCACGCACGGTGCTTACGCCTTCGTGCAATAATGTGGGGAATGTCGCTGCTTGTTTGATAGTAACCAGATCTGAGACTTACAAACAGACAACTAGTGACTTTTGGGATGAAAAGACGCACGGCACAAGAGCAAGCAACATGAGGATAACACGCGTTTTAATGATTGTGTAATTGTGTGTAAATGAATTGTTGTGTGTCTTAATGCTCCGTTTAAAGCACTTTCAATTGCCTTGTTGTTCTAACAAGTTGTATAAATGAACTATAACACTCACTCCTCCTGAAATTAGATAAGCCAGTGCGTTTAAACACACTTCATAACCGACCAGCCTGAAACATAAGGTGTTAATAATGAATGTCCCCCTGGTAATACATGTGATATATGAGTCATTACAGCAGGCTGTCACTGCTGCCCCCAGACAGAGATCACAAACTGAGCATTTGCCAGCCACGTGTTCTGATGAGTAAATACATGTAAAAAGCAGAAACACAACCCAAAACAGCCTTTCCCTACAACTCCAATCTTATCCGATTAAAACTCCCTAAATTATCTTTTATTTCTTAGATAAATATATATTAATGATTAACACACATTTATAAACAAAGTACTCAGATTGGTGATAAATCTAAAATAAAACACTGAAATAACTCTGCTTCTGTGGGGTCTTAGCTTCTCCCTGGTGTCCTGTCAGGACCTTCTCATCACGAGCAGATTCAGAGTTCTGTCTGTGTTTTATATGACCTGTGTGGCCGCCATACCGGCTGCGGGGAACTGCACGGCTGCATCCTCACCGCTTATCACGGAACACGGACACAGCCGGTATAAAAGTCACTTTGAGCTCGAGCCTGCAACTGCTCCAAGGTAATGTCTACCGGCATGAATTTTCTTAATATATATATTATAAAATATTATTTTGTTTAATCTATTGAGACGTATGCCACTTGCAACCTATTTTAATTGCCTATGCTTTTATTGAGGGAGAATGTTTATGTCAAGAAAGTTCTGGAAATTCGGTCTCGTCTGGAAATGATCGATAAAAGTTTTGGATTTAATCCAATATCTAGAATGTTCTTTTTTTCATTGTAATAGCATGTTTAAGTATTTTAAATCATACCTTGGTTGTATCAAAAAGAAACAGAAACTAGATCGTCTAAGGAGGAAATGGGCTATAAATAAACATTGATTGATTGACTGATAATGTTATTGATAAAATGTCCGCCAACAACGTTTTAATACTGTCGCATGTTCGACCGCATATATTCCATGTTGTTATGCTGCATATGTACTCTGAGAAAGGTGTATTAGAGGAAAACTCACGTACAGCTGAACAAATAATGTAAATAATTATTATTATTATTATTATTCGTGAGGCTCAACGGGAGGATTTCTGAAGAGAAATATGATGGTGATCTTTCCGAGAGAAAAGCACACGAGGCCGAGGGAGAAGAGTTCCTCAAGAATCAGGACTTCACAGAAATCATAGGCAGTTTAAATGTTTAAATGTCAAAACACATGTATGGACATGTCAAATTTCTAAATTATTGTTTTATTTATTATATTGGGCTTAAATAATAATAATAATAAACTATTTAACTCTCAGGAGCTCGTGTCTGAGTCTGTTGCTGCTTCCGCCTCTCTCTCTTTCGGCAGCTCGAAAAATTGCCCGTCTCTCTCACAGCTCAAACAATCCGTGCACACAGTCTTGCAGAGTGAGGGTCGGTGTTAGAGTCGGTGTGAGAGTCGGTGTGAGAGTCGGTGTTAGAGTCGGTGTGAGAGTCGGTGCAGGGGACTCTACTTGTACGCAGTAATTGTTCAGCTGAGTTTGAAAAACTGACGAAACAAACTGCGAGAGAGAGAGAGAGAGAGAGAGAGAGAGAGAGAGAGAGAGAGAGAGAGAGAGAGAGAGAGAGAGAGAGAGAGAGAGAGAGAGAGAGAGAGAGAGAGAGAGAGACTGACTGACTGACTGACTGACTGACTGACTGACTGACTGACTGACTGACTGACTGACTGACTGACTGACTCGTGTCCAGTAGCGTAGGCAGACATTTACTTTAGGGTGGGCCTGTAAAAAAAATAGGGTGGGCCAGATTTTTCTTCTGCGCATCAGACGCTAACAACAATCCCCGCCGGTACCGGTGGCAGATTACTTTTGGAATACTTTATTTTTCCATAACAGATGGGTATGTTTTGGTGAACAGGAGACACCCCCCCCCCCCCCCCAGGAGAGGTGCGCGAGTACTCTCCCACACAGCGGGGAACATGCTGCATCCGCGAGCTTGCTGCACGAGAGAGGGATCGCAGCGAGTTGGGAGGAATCTGATCTTTCAGAATCAGCCTTTCCCCCGAGCTGTGAGAGAGAGGTACCGGGCCCGACATCCGGCGTGGGGAATACACGGCTCAACAACCGCGAGCTGCCGTCTTGAAGTCGAGCCCGAGCCCTCTCTCAAATCTCGGTTAAAATGAATCGGGAAGTCAGACTCCTCCCACAGATGAAACCGAAATCAAAGAGTATTTAAAGAGACAGCAGTTGGAGAAGCTTCAGTCTGACTCGGGCTGCACTCTGTGGACACCTGCTGTAACTGCACCTCTCTCACACAGCTCTGCACAGAGGAGGCGGATCCCTCTCTCAAGGCTCTGAGAGAATAGTGTTACCGAGAGAGCACTTGTAATAAGCACAGGATCCAGACGAAGAAGCCTGGAGATGGCAGCTCTTACTTTGCGCATGTTCTTACTTATTGTCCACCTTCCTCTCGTGGGAGGCCGAGCTGTCGATACGATATCAGGAGACCCAGTTCAGTTTCCAGAGACCGAGCAGTGCAGGGAGAGAGGAGCGACACTTCAGCACACTGTGACAGGTGGAAGCAGTCAGGCCGTGGCTCCTCTGGAGGACGTCTGGAAGCCGGCAGCAGGTTACAAAGACCGGATGAGTCCAAACGAGTCCGTGGTCTCAAACAGGAGCAGCATCAACGAGCAGGGACTGCACGGGTTAACCTGCGGCTCAGAGGAGACACGTGTCCATCTGAATGTCATCACGTCCTCGGAGAAACCAGTGCCTGAGGGACAGGCTGCTGGATTCACCTCCCACTACTTTCCTGCAGGAGGACTCGGGAGGTACAGAGTGGAGAGAAACACACAGCTTGTGTTGGAGCTGGACCTCTCCTCCGGAAGCACCTCCCAGGGCTCAGGGTTTGAGAGCAGAACATCTGAAGCCCCTCACTGGAATATTCTGCTTTGTGAAATATCACTTTGATTCATTTCGGGATGCATAGGAACCGTGTTTCGGGCCCTCGGTGTGCGCCAGAAGCCATTTTGCTGACTCATGGTTATGATGCAAATAAACCAGCCTCACTGCCCTGTTTTCTTTCTTTGTCAAGTCACTCTTTTTGACATATTCCCAAAAATAAAATGAGTTAAAACGTGTCTTAAATCCACCACCTTTACATTTTATTAAAATGTCCACATTCAGGTACTGATGGAATATTGTTTTCAATTATATTTACATTATTATTTATTAACTTAGTTATTTTATAATGCTGCTACTTGATGTGCACTTTTTTATGCTAAATAAAATAAATGTATGCTTTATGTGTGCTTGCTTCTTTAATATGTTAATCCACTCATTGCACTTGTGTCTTTTTATCCGCACTCTCCCTTTGCTGCAACTGTACATATCCTGTGCGACAAATGAAGGATTATTTAGTCTTTGCCAATAAAATAAAATGTGTGTGCTGGACTGGTTTCAACGCATAATGGATTATTCTCCTCAACATTAAAAATACAAAAATAAATCTGCAAACAAACTGGACAACATAATGCTTATTGAAAAAGTCAATAGGAGGTTAAACATCGACATAGAAACACACAGTTTCAGATTGAACCTCCCTTTCATTCATTCCGGGAGTCAGACGCCATTTTGACTCATACTTTGGTAATGACGCAAATAAAGACAGCTCCCGCTTTAATTCAAATTCTATACCGTCACTTTTTTGGAAACAAATACAGCTTGTTCTTTTGTTGGTTGTATTACCATTATCTGCTATTGTGTTTCTTTCTTTACTTATTGTGTTCTTTTACTATAAATAACGTGAGCATACTTAGTTGTATTAATGCAAGTCCATTCTCCCCACTTGTACCACCGTACATTTCCCCGTTGCGGGACAAATACAATATTTCTGATTGAAAGCCTTTATAGTCTATTTTAAATCCTCACGATCATCAATCTACTGAGGTGAAACCAACACGTTTCAAACTGAAACACTTCTTTCAAATGAACAGGTAATTAACAGCAGCTCACAACAACAAAGAGTCAGTAAACAATAACATAGTTCTGGCTGCATGCCAACACATTGCCTCATTATTCAGTTGAGTCATCATGCAGCCACCGCGTGCCTGAAACAGAGGCCATGGATGGATGACGCAGTGGATTTACACTGAGGTGCATGGGCAGGATTTAATACCTTTATGTAATATTTGTTAGAAGAAAATGTCCCATGGGCACGCCAACCCAAATCTAAAACGGGTTAAAGGACAAAGATTAATGCGGGAAAATCTTAAAAAATGTTACTAATATTCTTTTATTTTTAATGTTTTTAAAAAATGAATTATGCTTTTTAATGACTGTTTTTAAATGCCATTTTATAATGTTTTTCAACTGCACTGTTTCTTAATTATCTTAAGCACTTTGAATTGCCTTGTGTTGAACGGTAATGTATAAATAAAACGTGCAGGGAGAAACGAACACGTAAGAAACTTAATTATTTCCTTGAATCAACCAATCAAAAGGCGATATCAGCAGTTCGTTACAACATAAGAAACAAGAGTGGCAGAGGTGAGTGCAATGCTAACGAAGCCTTAAGTACATATTTCTAATGACAGAACAAAGTCAAAGTAAGCAACCACACGCAAACACACTATATTACACACTGCGAAAGTATTCATGATGTACAGTAATCTGTTTGTCATCATGCAGCCATGGCGGGTAGAAAACCAGTATTTCCCAAAAGTCGTTTTACATCAAGGCGCATGACGTGTGGAGGTGATAATGAAGATGTGCCAAAGACAGAGTTAAAGTTCATTTAGTGCCAAGGGTCCTTTCAGCCAGGCTCTCCTCTGGTTCCACTCTGCAGGAGGTATAGGCCTAAATGGAAGCTTGAGTGATATCATATCTTAAACTCAAGCTTATCCGTGATTAAACTTCACTTGTATCTTCATTTGAGGGTGCTAACTCCTCACTGATCCGTGCATTTATCCCGTAGTTCCATCCATCCATCCATCCATCTTCTCCCGCTTATCCGTGGTCGGGTCGCGGGGGTAGCAGTTCCAGCAGAGAGCCCCAAACTTTCTTTTCCCTGGCGACATCAACCAGCTCTGACTGGGGGGTCCCAAGGCGCTCCCAGGCCAGCGAAGAGATATAATCCCTCCACCTGGTCCTAGGTCTACCCCTTGGTCTCTTCCCAGCTGGACGTGCCTGGAACACCTCCCTAGGGAGGCGCCCAGGTGGCATCCTAACTAGGTGCCCGAACCACCTCAACTGGCTTCTTTCGACGCGAAGGAGGAGCGGCTCAACTCCGAGTCCCTCCCTGATGACCGAACTTCTCACCTTATCTCTAAGGGAGACACCAGCCACCCTCCGCCGTAGTTCCATCATATGTTTAATTACACCGGTTTATTGTGGATCTTCTACGGCTGCAAACATGTCGCAGCAGCGAGCAAACAAACATTTTCAACTTTAAAAAACACACAAAAGTCCAAAGTTCAACCCCGCCCACTCTGATATTCCAGGCTTTTCATTGGCCAGGATTTACACCAATACAAATACATATCCTGATTGGATCTGGGCCTATCCGGGCCTTCCCTTTGCTGCGCCATCAATGGTGAGTCGGTCCTTCTTGCAGGAACAGATGTTACAACTGAATCTGATGAGGTAACATTTCCACTTTAAACATGTGAAACAATGACTGGAGCTATAGGCCTAAACCCTGCGTTAGTGGTGTGTGGCAGAGGGGGGCATACCGGTACATTCTTTGTACTGGTTCTGTTTCTGATGTTATGTAAAGCGTCTTTGAGCACCAGGAAAAGCGCTATAAAACTTAAATGTATTATTATTATTATTATTATTATTATTATTATTATTATTATTATTATTATTATGGTGGAAGGCATTAAAGTCCTGACTGCTCTCCTATAGCCATTATAGGATTTCCTTTTTTGGTTTTCTTTCTAACATTTTTTAAATGTTGGTGAACATTTTGTTGTTGTTTGTTAGATTCTGCACACATAAATATACCTGCTGTCAGTTATATGCTTGGTGGTTTGTTCAAATAATTGGTTAATAAAAACTCAATCAAAATGAATAAATTCCACACATTTACTTATTATAATTGTGTTTTATAAATTCAATGTATTCAGTACTGTCTAATCAAATTGTTGTGGTTCAAATCTATTTAATTATATTAATTGTCACTTTGTTGCCACCATTTTTGTAAGTAACTATTGGTCTCAGTTTGTACAGTGCACTAGCTGTTTTAAAATGTATTACATTGTCTTATTGTGCCCCCTGGTGCCCAGATTTGAAATACTGGTGCCGGTGTAGTCTTCTTATGGGAAGTGTGTGCTTAGAAAGTCAATATCATATCAGGTATTTAGTGTCTTTTATCAGATAATAGCAGAATTTGGACCAAGTCATTGTTTTGCGACTTTCAAGTGTTCACGCTGATCCAAGAATAACTTTAAAGTGGTGTGAAAAGAAGAAACATGTTCACATGAAATGAACACTTGGGGATTCATGGTTTTAAATACCTGAAAACAATCAAAATACAGAACTTTTTTTGGTGAAAACTATCCTTTTATTGTAGCTTGCATTCAATGTTTAATGGACATCTTATCATTTGGATACAACCCTCTACTTTATGCATCCAAGAATATAATTTAGTTCCACACACATCTATGCAACATTCTAAATAAACAACATCAAACAAGACATTCGTTACAACACACAAACAGCCCTCACCAGCTTGTGGCAAAGCAATCAGGAAATCAAATAGTCTGAATAGAAGATTGATTTAAAAAGTCATTCATAATCAGGATCGATCAATAAATAAACGACACATATTTGTCATGTCCCGATGTTCTGCACTTCCCAAAGTCTATTTACAGAGTTCCCTTTTTTTAGTGTATGAAGTACAAACAGTGACATTTAAAGGAAATGCTAAAAGTACAGTTTCCTACATTACAGAGGATGATAAGCAGGCAGCAGAGATGCAGGATGGTTTATTAAATACACTGTGGCTGTAAAGTCTGAAGCAAACAACCAGTGATGGAAGTAAACACATTTGAACAATTCATACGAGACATTTTCTCACAGCATTCAAAAACAGGTGGAGGTGAAAGGACATCTAAAATAAATCTCTGAATGAATGAACAAGCAGAATAAAAAAGCAATATCAGGATTCCTCCACAAGGGGGTGCTCTTTATCTTGAGCTGAACGTATTACATGATGTTATCTGTAATAAAAGCATCGAGAGGTAATTGAGTGTAAAATCCTGAGTATTAAACAAGTAACCCATAAATGACAATGTTTGTAAACATCTGTAATGCCAACACCCACCAAACCAAAGTAACTAACTACATTTACCAATAACAGTATTTTAATTAAGTATTTCCTTTTTAAGTAACATTATACTTCTATTCTACTACAATTTGGACATTTTTATTTCCTTTTTTTTTACTTAAAAAAGTCCATATTTACTAATAAAAAAGAAAGACATGTATTGGCATGAACTATGCCACCTGGTTGTATAAAAATATAAAATAGCGTGGCGTGTGGCGCAGTGGATAGAGCCTTGGTGTTGGGATCAGGAGGGCACAGGTTCAAACCCCACTGCAGTCAGCATCTCGTTGTGTCCCTGAGACGCTTCACCCCAAATCGCTCCTGGGGATTGCCCACAGTATTGAGTATGTAAGTCTAATAAGTGACATGTAATAATACAAAAGTTAGCTCCACATTTAAATGTTGTAAGTATATTAGTGATATGATTTGGCCAACATTATATAAAAAAATGCACAATAAGTGCTTTTATTTTTGGTATTTTAAAAATACTTTGACGAGTGTAATCCTCAATGCATGTTTTTTCCTTTTCTGCACTTTGGTACGACTCATTTGACTTGAAGTACTTTCTCCATCACTGACCTCTTGTTTTGATCTCTTCCTATACTGAAGAAAAACAACAAAGAAACCCTGCTCTGCTCTCATTCCAGCAGCGGCATGGAATCATCTTCAGGTAGATTTGCCAGAGGAGAGAAGCGGTTAGCGGACGGACATGGGTAGGACAAGGTCTTTCTACGTTGAGGTTTGGCACCGTTTGAACGTGATCCAGACTCGGACATGCTCATCGAACGCTGAACCAGCGAGGAAGAGGAGGCTGAAGGAGAACTGGGGGACACGTCATCATTTTTGGTCAAAAGAGCAGGACTGCTGTGGCTATGTGTGCCTCTTTGGATCTGAGGGAACGCAGGGATGTGTGTTGGGACGTCTGGTTTTGAGTCTTTGTTCTGGGGTAAACTGACAGAACTTTGATGGTTGTTGTTGGTTGAAGCTGCTGGTGTTGGATTGTCATCGTCGGGAAACTTGCTTTGAGTTTTTAGGGGGTTTGAGACATCTGGGGAAGGAATGTGAACAAGCATATGCTGGTCATGAAAAACCACAGGACTCTGCTTGGATTTAAAGTCCTTCAGTTCCTCTTTTAGTTTGCTGTTGATCTCGATCTCTTTGTTAAGTTTGTACTCCAGGTCAAAGATTTTCCTCTGAAGCTCATCAATCTGTTCTTTCTTGGTGTGTTTCTTACATAGAAAGCAGTTGTTGTCCCCCACTGTGTAAAAACACAAAACATTTTCCTTCAGACATATCAATACTGACATCAGTTTCCAACTGAGAATAAATTCAATATGAAAACGTTTCCTGATATGCTGTATTAATATACTGTTACTGCCATTTGAATTAGACTTAACACCAGTGTTTCGTTCTCATGTTTTGTTCTAAAGGCTTTTATTGTCAATCAGATGCAGTCTGCGAATCTTAAGGAGTTAAAAAGTGGTGAATTTTCAATGGAATTGTTGAAATCCATGCAAATCTGCACATCTGATCGAGAACAAGCAGTATTAACAGTGCTGAAGGAAGAGAACTGTATTACTTGATTTCGTCCTAAAAGCCCCTCTAATGCCACTTGGAACAAATAACCATATGTACAGAAAACAATATGGAGGGAACTTTGGGATTTTGCAGAGGCAGACAATCAAAAGTTCTCCTGTTAATAAAAATCGTGTTAAAACTTACCAGAGATGACACAGGTCTTGTATAGGTAGGCAAATATTGCACATAAAATGATAGGTACTATAACAGCAATGATGATGAATGGAGTATAGGACGTCTTGAGTTTATCTGAAATTAAAATAAAAAGGTATATTATATGATGCCATTAGACACTTTAAACCCTCGAAAAATCAGATTTAGGGAGAATTGGACACTCAAATATGTACAAGAAATAAGTTTAAGGAAATTATCTTGGATCGAAAAATTCTAGTAACGATACAGACATTACCATCTGGAAACAGCAAACTTAGAGAAAAATGATCGTACTTGGAAAAGCGGCCATGCAATTATGATAATCCCCCCAACAAATCCAAACCCAAAAGATACAGAACATATTATTTTAATTATTGCCCTATTTTATAGAACAACTGTGTGTACAATAAATATGATATGGGAGTTGCGTTAAAGCTCAATTTTACCTGGTATGTTAATCTCTGTGTCTCTCGTCTGGTTTATGTCATGCTGGTGAACTCTGCAGGTGACCCTGTAATGAAAATAGTTTGGTTTAGATTGTTTTCAATGATACATGTAGAGGGTTGTGCTGGAAAACCTACAGATATGTGTCGAGCGATGGGGAGAAGTATATCTTTCTAACCATATATTTTTGGTGCATTTAAAGTTTGACTGCTGCTCTTTAACTTTGGTCATCTTTTGTAAAATAATGTGTATTAAAATGAAATGAACCTGTTGGCAGCCGTGACACTCCTTCTGACTTTGAAACCACTTTTAGTCTGACCTGAAAGTTAGCATCACAATGGGATCTCCATTGGATTTTGGAATTATGCAGAAAATTCACAGCTTTCATGTTTTTGAAGCATAAATACAACAGCTGGAAGTACAAAGCTTACGTTAAGCTATAAAGGAACTACAGAACGGTCACATGACTTCACGTCACCACCGCTAAGCTAAAGGAGGCTAATGTTGGGCTATAAAGGAACTACAGCACGGTCACATGACTTCACGTCACCACCGCTAAGCTAAAGGAGGCTAATGTTGGGCTATAAAGGAACTACAGCACGGTCACATGACTTCACGTCACCACCGCTAAGCTAAAGGAGGCTAATGTTGGGCTATAAAGGAACTACAGCACGATCACATGACTTCAAGTCACCACCGCTAAGCTAAAGGAGGCTAATGTTGGGCTATAAAGGAACTACAGCACGGTCACATGACTTCACGTCACCACCGCTAAGCTAAAGGAGGCTAATGTTGGGCTATAAAGGAACTACAGCACGATCACATGACTTCAAGTCACCACCGCTAAGCTAAAGGTGGCTAATGTTGGGCTATAAAGGAACTACAGCATGGTCACACGACTTCACGTCACCACCGCTAAGCTAAAGGAGGCTAATGTTGGGCTATAAAGGAACTACAGCATGGTCACACGACTTCACGTCACCACCGCTAAGCTAAAGGAGGCTAATGTTGGGCTATAAAGGAACTACAGCACGGTCACATGACTTCACGTCACCACCGCTAAGCTAAAGGAGGCTAATGTTGGGCTATAAAGGAACTACAGCACGATCACATGACTTCAAGTAACCACCGCTAAGCTAAAGGAGGCTAATGTTGGGCTATAAAGGAACTACAGCACGGTCACATGACTTCACGTCACCACCGCTAAGCTAAAGGTTGCTAATGTTGGGCTATAAAGGAACTACAGCACGGTCACATGACTTCACGTCACCACCGCTAAGCTAAAGGTGGCTAATGTTGGGCTATAAAGGAACTACAGCACGGTCACATGACTTCACGTCACCACCGCTAAGCTAAAGGTTGCTAATGTTGGGCTATAAAGGAACTACAGCACGGTCACATGACTTCACGTCACCACCGCTAAGCTAAAGGAGGCTAATGTTGGGCTATAAAGGAACTACAGCACGGTCACATGACTTCACGTCACCACCGCTAAGCTAAAGGTGGCTAATGTTGGGCTATAAAGGAACTACAGCACGGTCACATGACTTCACGTCACCACCGCTAAGCTAAAGGTGGCTAATGTTGGGCTATAAAGGAACTACAGCACGGTCACATGACTTCACGTCACCACCGCTAAGCTAAAGGCGGCTAATGTTGGTCTATAAAGGAACTACCTGCAGCACGGTCACATGACTTCACGTCACCACCGCTAAGCTAAAGGTGGCTAATGTTGGGCTATAAAGGAACTGCAGCACGGTCACATGACTTCACGTCACCACCGCTAAGCTAAAGGCGGCTAATGTTGGGGTATAAAGGAACTACAGCACGGTCACATGACTTCACGTCACCTCCGCTAAGCTAAAGGTGGCTAATGTTGGGCTATAAAGGAACTACAGCACGGTCACATGACTTCACGTCACCACCACTAAGCTAAAGGCGGCTAATATTGGGCTATAAAGGAACTACAGCACGGTCACATGACTTCACGTCACCACCGCTAAGCTAAAGACGGCTAATATTGGGCTATAAAGGAACTACAGCGCGGTCACATGACTTCACGTCACCACCGCTAAGCTAAAGGCGGCTAATGATGGGTGTGATGATGTTTACTCGTCTCATTTAGATACTTGTTAGCAACCTTTGTTTTTTGGACCAATAGAAGTTCTTCAAAAATTCCCCAGTTGGGTATTTACTGATGTATTTTATGTCTTAGAACAAAACGTTAAATCTCTTAAACTTGTGTCAAACATAGACATTATTGTCAAGCTTGACTTTGAGACTGGAAGTGGTCAAACTCATTTCTGGGTATAAGGACTCATTCCTACCCCACTTTACAAACATAATATATAAAATAGCTGAAATGTCACCTGTTGCCAGCCTGCACCGTCACGCTGCCGCTGATGTTGAAACAACCCCTCTTGAAGACAATAGGAGTCTTTGTGTTTTCATCACTGATGATATTTCCACGAGCGTCAAGAAATGTGATCTCAGGCTTTGGGAACCAGCAGTCGGCCTCACACTGCAGAGTCACTTTCCCACCCTCAGCTGAAACTACTGAGAGCTTCGGCTCAGAAACTGCACCTAACGAAACAAGAGTTCACAAGATGACACTTCATGTTGTGATCAGGGATTTTACTTGAAGTGTGTTTTAAGACTATAGTATTTGTACTTTTGCTTAAGTAAAGTATCTTCTTCCAACTCTGAGCCAATTCAAGCCTTTGCCAAATAAATCCATGCAATGCTAACGAAGCCTTAAGACAACAGTTAGAGCTCTTTGTATTTCACCGCTTTAAGAGAGAAACCCTTCAAAGCATTATGTCTACAGCAGCTGCACATGTTCGGTATAAACAATTAGGCCTGTGAGCGGAGCGGGAAGAAGTACGAAGATATCGTACTTGAGTAAAAGTAGAAATACCAGAGTGTAGGAATACTCTGTTACAAGTATACCTCAACATTGTACTTAAAGGTCACCTAATATGCAAATTGAATGTCTTTTATACATGAATGTGTCCCCAGTATGTTAAGAGGCTCAGAAGGTTTCAGCAAATAAGATTATCTCCCTTTTTCTCCTGATGGACATATTTAGACTCCCGTCGAAAAATGAGGGAATTGGGTTTGAGACCCAATAGGACGTCATATGGTACTTTTGGGGTTGGGTTAGGTTTCAGAAACCTCACCCTTCTACCAAAGAACATCAGATATACACCTTGTTTGATACAACTGGACTCACCCACAGACAGCTTTATGGAACCCACTTCCTGGGGTCGACCCTTAATCATCGTCTTGCATTTGTATGTCCCTGCATCCGACAGCTGCGCGTCGGAAAGCCTCAGCGATGCGTTTCCACTCGTCAGTTCCTTCAGGAAGAGGTTTGTCCTGAATTGGAAGGTCTGATTCTTCTCCTCGAAGGTCTCACAGCCATCTCGATACAGGAAGGCGATGGTGGGACCCTTGGACCACTCCACTGATGGGATGTCACCTTTTACACTGACGGTGCAGGGCAGAATCACCGGTTCCCCAGCGATGGCTTGGATCTTCTGCGACACAATGTCCTCCAAGGCTTCTCCAAATAAAGTGTAAAATGATAAAAGCAGTGCTGGTGAAGTACATTTGACAACATGTATACAACTCTGCATTGATTTTGAGTCATTGGGTCACATGACATCAGTGATTGAAAGTAACTAACTACATTTACTCAAGTATTGTACTTTTTTGACACGTTTTTACTTTTTAAATGTCCATTTAATGCTAAATTTCACTTCTATTTCACTAAATGTCAGAGGCAAATATTGTACTTTTTACTCCACTAGCCTACATACCTTTCAACACTCATAGTCATTTGTAAATATAAAACAGATAGGCTATAATCAGACCCGACGGCAGACAGGGGTGGGGGGCTGTTAGACGCTCGAGATTTGTCAAGGGGGGGGGGGGGGGCGCTCGTGAATCGTTGTTACGGAAACAGAGGGGTTTTAGGTTGCCATAAAACGTAACTGATGTCTTCTAATGTGCCTGCATCTGGTGCTGAGTTGCCATATTCCTTTCATGAACCACTTCCTGATATCCATTGTTGCAGATAAATATAAATGATAATAGACAAACTAACCTAGCAAGAGTAAACTGGCTGCTGTGCCGCATCTCACTCAGAAACATACACGACTCAACCCAGCGAAAACCAGTCTCTCGCGCAGCCTTTCATTCAGAATTTCATAGCAGAATAAAACAATGATATTAAACTAATCTTTCAACATAGTTTAAAACAAAAATAAATATTAGGACAAAGCCCTACAAACAGGGGCGGACTGGGGGGAAAAAGTGGCCCGGGGATTAATTGACAGACAGGCCCACTTAATGCGCGGCATGTATCGGCCGGCCAGCGACGAAAGTATGTTACTTAACAAAAAACCCTATGCCTTTAATGTTATTTTGGACCATTATTCATATAGTAATCACATTGAGCCCTTGAATTGCCTAGAGCAAAATAGTTACGGCATATATTTAGTGATTTTAAAGTTAACAGATCATTGATGCAATAACATTTGGACCCAATTTGCCTGACTTGACATATGGAATAAAACATGGGCGTAGGAAGCATCCTCAATGTGGGTGAGACAATCTAGCAGGGGGTGTGGGCAGGTGGTGGACCTCACCTCCTCTAGGGGGGTTCGGGGGCACGTTCCCGCGGGAAGAGATTTTTTTAAATGTTGAAGTTAAATGCATCAATCTGGTCCATTTTGAGAGCAACATTAGGGACTAAATCTATGGCAGTCAGTAGGGGCTTGGACTGTGAGCCTTAGGGTCGCCGGTTCAAGTCCCCGACAAGACCTATATGGAGTGTGGACTTCTACTTGGAGAGGTCCCAGTTCACCTCCTGCCCTGCCGTGGTGCCCTTGAGCAAGGCACCGGACATGCAGCTTGGGATGTGAGGACACGGCTTAGAAAGGGCGTGTCGCCTTCTGTCCGGCCAGTGTTGGCAGGACATGAATTAAAATGTCGAACTCGGACTTCATTTTAAGGACATTTCGGCCAGGGGTGTAGAGCTATATTTGTTTAAGTACCGGATTGGCAAAACAGGAGTGTGTGCACCAGTCTGCCTTGATCTATGAATTCATAGTTTTATAGAAGGAAAACCTGCTTCACTTCATGAAATCTCTGCAGCGCCAGGAGGCAGCGGGAGGGTTAACTCAGCCTCTGAGAAGAGGAGCGCGCAGTGCCTTTCACGCACCGCCTTTCACGCACCACCTTTCACGCACCGCCTTTCACGCACCGCCTTTCACGCACCGCCTTTCACGCACCGCCTTCACTGTGTTTACCTTCAGAATCATTAGAAAAGCTAAAGAGCGGTGTGGCTGATGTGTTTTAACCACACGCACCTACACACACACACACACACACACACACGATTTAAACGCAGACTTTTGTTCCTCCATGTTACGTTGTTATTGTTTCACTGAGCGGACCCGCAACATTTTTTCAAACGCTCCCCTTTTTGGTCCATCTGCGCGGTTTTGTGCGCTGTGATGATTCGGCTACCTTTAGTAATGACTATTAAATGTTGTGAGGAAATCTTTCCACCAATAATCCCAATAAGTAATCCAAAATGTATTCACTTCAGGTTTACGAAAGTAACTGTAATCAGATTACTAGTTTTTCATGTAACGCGAGCTGAATACAGTTACTTGATTTTTGTATTTGATTACGTAACGCCGTTACATGTATTCCGTTACAACCCAACCCTGGCCACACCCCACTGGGCTGGGCCGGAACACTTACAAATGTGGGCCGGTAGGATTTAGGCAAAAAAGAATTATTTTTTTTTTATATAAAGTTCTTTTTTTTTCTTGGCCCTCCGGCCCACACACAGCACCGGCCCACCGGGGAAACTCCCGGTATTCACAATGGCCAGTCCGCCCCTGCCTACAAATAACAACAATAAACATAATCAGTGGCGGCTCCAGAGTGTTTGTGTTGGGTAACCTATGGTAGCGCTAACCAGGGGTGGACTGGCCATCTGGCATACCGGGCATTTTCCCGGTGGGCCGACGTGCCTTTTGGGCCGACACGTCTTTTTTTTTTTTTCCTGAAGTCCCGGCCCATAAGACGGGTGTAATTGACACTGGGCCGGGCCAATCAAATCTTTAATCACCTCCCCCTTTGGGCTGCTCGGTGTGCATCATTAAATCACGCCCCCAGGTGGTGAGCCGGCCGTTGAAGCCAAACTGCCTTTTTTTTCGAGAAAAAAAAAAGTTCGAGTTAGAAATGGCGAAGGCGAAGGCCAAGCGAAAAGGGAGAGCAGAACAATTGCGGGCAAGAAAAAAGCAGGCCCTTCGTGCTGATGCTGCCGCTTGTGTCAAAATAACCGACATGTTTAGTACAGGTGCAGGTCCATCTTCTTCTAACCCGTGGCCGATATTGGTGGTGAGGAAGATGATGAGAGGGAGAGAGATCAGTGCGAGTGGGGAGAGCGAGGAGAACTGGCGGTAAGCAGAAGCTAAGAAAATTAGGAAAATATTATTATTAAACATTCGTTAGCCTACAAGCTAGTAAGCTGGCTTTTTTAGGTTTTCCCTGGCAAGTTAAAATATAGCTTAATGGGACTCTGATACGTTGTCTCATTGAAAGTTAACCAACATTCATGAACAATTACTGTCAGCTGGCAGCTTGTTTCGTTTAGTTTATTTACTTATTTGGTTATAAGGGCAACAGTGGTCTTTTGGGACCTGAAGAAAATGTTTATAGTCAGCTTGTTGTGGTAGTTTTGATTGACAATATATAGAATGAATAATATAGAAATAGATAAAAAATGGAGGCACACATGTAGTTTTGACCATTAACTGTGTGGTATTGTTATGGCAATGCCTATTTGTATGGACCTCCATCAGGGAATCCATTCATTCTGTATCATCGTGTTGAGCCAGGCAGCACCCCCAGAGGAGGAGAGTGAGGAGAGCAAAGAGCAGGAGGACATAGATTACTTTGCCCGCCCCGAGCCATCTATGTTACAGATGTTTTTTAGAACAGCACCCACAACAACATACCAGAAGTCCAGTTGTGCAGACGGTATTCACCTGTAAAGATGGCACCAGCAGAAAGTGGCTTACATATTGCAAGGGACGTCATATGTTGTTTTGTTTTGTATGTCTGGCATTTGGGAAGAGGACTGACACTGGCACATTTAGAACTGGAATGTCAGATTGGACGCACGCACACCAGCGTACAGAGGAGCACGAAAAGAGCATTACACATTCAACCTGTGCTGAAGCTTTCTTCTTACGGTGCTCTAAAGCAGACATCGAAAGCATGTTTGCTGGCAGTCAGATGTCTGCTCATAGGGAACAAGTCCGAAAGAGACGTCAGGTTTTGGAGCGTGTGGTGAAAGTGCAGGCAGGTGGAGAATGAGGGAGCATATATGCTAGCTGACAACACCGTGGACCACGGTAACATTTTGGAGCTCATCATTTTATTAGGAAAGTATGATGTCTGCTTAAAAGAGCATCTGGATGATTGCGTAGAGAAGAGCAAGAAATTGCACCAATCCAGTGGAAGTAAAGGTAGAGGGTCTCTCATCACCCTACTCTCCAAAACTACTGTTAACTCCATCATAGAAACTGTTCGTAGTCTAATCAAAGAAAGTATCTCCAGTGATGTCCAGAAGGCCGGGATGTCTTCTGTTCAGCTGGACACAACACAAGACAGAACTTCTCAGGATCAGTGTTCAGTAATCTTAAAATATGTCAATGAGACTGTGCAAGAGAGGCTTGTGGCTTTAGTGAAGTGCCATGCATCCACCGGACAACACTTCATGCATCTGAAACTGGACAAGGGCATGTGTGTATAGGTAATGCAACAGATGGAGCATCCAATATGCAAGGCCGGTACAAAGGATTTTCTGCACTGATGACCTCCCAGTCACCCACTCATGTCCATGTGTGGTGCTATGCTCATGTTCTTAATCTTGTCCTGGCTGAAACCTCCCAAACTGTCATCGAATGTGGAACACCTTTCAACCTAATCAATGACATAGCAGTGTTTATCAGGGAGTCATATCAGAGCGTCAATCTGTGGGAGAAACGAGCCCAAGAAAAGATGCCGTCGACTCATCCTGTAGACTCATCTGGTCCCATCTCTATCGTGTTGTCATAGAAAGGGGAGGCAGGGCACTATAGGGCCCCCCCCTTAAATTAACTAGAAGTCATCATTTAAGGGGTTATTTTTAAAACTTTTCTTCTGGGGGGGGGGTGGGCATACCCCCCCCCCCAGACATTACATTACATTGCATTTAGCTGAGGCTTTTATCCAAAGCGACTTACAATAAGTGCGTTCCACCAGGAAGATACAACCTTGAGGAAAACAGAATCATAAAGTACATCAGGTTTCATAGAGCCAAGTATTTTAGGTGCTCCTCAACTGGCTTTAGATAAGCCAGTCCTTTATTAGTATATAAGTGCTTTGTTAATAATTCTATCGCTCGAAGTGGAGTCGAAAGAGATGAGTTTTCAGTCTGGAAGGTGTGTAAGCTTTCTGCTGTCCTGATGTCAATGGGAGCTCATTCCACCATCTTGGAGCCAGGACAGCAAACCCACGTGTTTCTGCTGATGGGAACTTGGGTTGGCCTACCTGCCTGTCAGCCTTCCATCTGTGCACAAACTTATCTCGTGCCCTCATTGGTCATGTTCGTGTGTGTTGGAGGAGGGGCTCTGTGAGGAAGTCTGAAGTTGGTGCATCATGGCATGTGGCTCATTAAAGAATAAGTACAGCTATTGTCTCCCTCTTGTATAACTGGTGCCCCACCTGCAGCAGGTACTCCAGGGTTGCCAACTCTCACGCATCTGGCGTGTGACACACGCTTTCACTCTCAATCTCTCAATCTCACGCTGCCCAAACTATTCTCAAGCCAAAAACAAGATGAACCGGTGATCGTCTTTTGTTGGTTATTTACAAAGTTGAGTTGACAGCTGCTCAAGCTGTCGATCCGCTCCCTCCCCGCCCCCTCCACCATCAGACCCCCCTATTAGTGCTCGGTCACTGTTCGCTTTGTGAGAGGGTTTGAAGGTCTAATTTCTAATGATTGATAGTTACACATACTTGTTGTATGTATTAGTTTAGTTTGCCCCTGGTACGTAAAAAGGATAATAATAATAGCGTTTTTTTTTAATTATACTGAGTTATTCTTCTTGTCAATAACCGCTACTATTTGTTTGTTTTATGGATTTGGGCCGGTCTGGGTCTAAATGCCAGGGCCGATTTGCTGTCCCAGTCCAGACCTGGCGATACAGCGGCGCGGCTCAAGTCAGTATTTGCAATGTAATTACATACACGCTCCCCTTGACAGTGAAACGCCACGCGTGAGGTTTGGATTATTTCCCTGTCTCAATCCAAATTGAACTGTGTGAAATAAAAAGTATATTATTAAGTATAATGCTATACTGTACTGCTGTACCTACATTTTTCAACATTGACAAACTATACTAAAATGCTCATGTATAAAAAATGAAATGAAATAATGCATAACAAGTCATTTTAAGTATATTTCAATGGTTATACTTTTACTTATGTAACAGAGTATTAAAGACCATATTATTAAGTACTTAAAAATACATTAAAAAAAACCACAAAAAAAACCTTCTAATAACCACAGAGACAGATATATAGCCATCGACATAGAGTCAATCGTTATTATTAAACCATGGAGTGGAGAGGACGCACATCCAGAGCAGGACACACCGGGAACCCCCGCTGGGCTGAGAAACCAAGTGAAACCCAAACACGGTTTAACACACGGCTGGATTTCTGCTCACCACCGGAACACCGCACGCTTTCACCAGACCTCGCGGCAGCCACACACTACGAGAGACCGAGGCACGACATCTGTAAAACCGGCCCTGAGTATCGGTGGCAGGTCTAAACAGCTCGCACCCTCCCACCCAAAAGAATGCCAAATCACGTTTAGCGCACTCCAACCTCGATACATGGTTTCACTAGTCTGCCCCGGCCGCAATAAAACACACCAGGTAGTAGCTTTCAATAGAGCATTCTAATCCAATACAATGGGGTTTGCATGCATCTTAAATTATCTACTATTGAAGTATTGTTTTTAAATCAATTAATGTCACAATTCCACTTTTTAAGTATTTGTTTTCCACTTTTTAAGTATTTTAGGTAGCCTACTATTTGTATTTTAGTCTTAACACACTGCTGCTTATCAAGCTTTGCCAAATTGGGATCAATAAAGTATCTCCATCTCAAGGCGGAAGAAGAGGACTCTATTACACAATATAAAAAAAATGATGCAATCTAAATTTGCATGAGAACCATTCTCAGAATTGCTTTCCCGTCCCCACTTCTTTAGCGATTCGATGTTATTTAACTGCTTTAACGGGGAGCAGAAATTCAACGGATTTCATATCGAAACCCCTCATTACAACACAGTCGCTCAGTAACGCATTCATATACAAACTGCGATACATACCTGTGCACAAAACCAGGAGCAGAGGAAGCGAGGTGGCGAGAAAACACATCTTAACTGAATTCCTGTAGATCTATGAGGCTTTTGAGATGAAATGGATATATTGAGCGTCTGAAACTGGAGCTTCACGGTCCGTCAAAACACCCAGACTGAATGCAGCTGCTGCTCAAAGTTCATTTCTACTTTCGATTCTTCCTGCTTACGTCAATGGGTGCGGAGCATCATGATTCGTCAGTGGCGAACCGTCAGGGCCTTCAGAGAACACTCAGATAAAACAAAAACATCGATTTAATTATATAAATAAAATGTATATAAATGAGAATCGTATCCGTGTTGTTGATCTGTAATATTACATTGTTACGTTGATTTGTTTGTACTTCTCGGACCATGCTACGCATTTCAGTGGTTTTGTGTTAGAAAAGAAAGCAACCAATCAGATCTTGTTCTGGGTCTCTGGGTAGAATATCCTTCACCAAGGTTTTCTACATCCTTGATCGAAAGCCCTGACCGTTGCACTGAATGAGAGCGCACGTTTGGACTGACAGTTTGATCATATGATCCGTCCATGTGTAAAATGTGATATGGCATTGGCCACCGAAATCACATGACTCCATAGCCGCGGGAAGTAGGGTGCAGCAGCACAAACCAGTGCCTGCGGGACAGGCTGCTGGATTCACCTCCCACTACTTTCCTGCAGGAGGACTCGGGAGGTACAGAGTGGAGAGAAACACACAGCTTGTGTTGGAGCTGGACCTCTCCTCCGGAAGCACCTCCCAGGGCTCAGGGTTTGAGAGCAGAACATCTGAAGCCCCTCACTGGAGGTCCGATGGAAACCTGACTCTGACCCTGCAGGGGGTGAAGCCCGAGGACTAAGGGGATTACTTTCTCTACGTCCTCAAGGACAGAAAGAGGGGAAACCTGCAGGCTGTGAGGATGAGGGTCAGCCCTGCACTGAACACACCAGAGGAGAGGAACCGGGAACAGATCACGTGCCCCTCCCCCCAGCCACCATGCGTGAGTATATCCAAATATGTATGATAAAAAGCAGTTAGTTTGTAGATTAATCTTAGACATGACGCTACTGTGTTGTGTACGGAGCCCCTAACCGTAGAGGGACATGGGGAGAAAAAAAGAGATTCGTGCGCACGAGATAGCCTAACCCGTTATCCCGACTTTTTTTTTTGAATGAAATACTAATGCTAAATCCCGACTTGTTTATCCGAGAAAGTTACCGGTGACTGCAGGCTGTTATGTGTATATGGGGAATGGGGAAATGACATTGCATATTTGAGATATCGAACTCGGAGTTCATTTTGAGGACAGTCTGCCTTGATCTCTCAATTCAAGTCCGTGACTATCACAGTATTATTTTTTCCTCCAATTTATGTCAATAAAGTCACTCGTTATCTCGATTTTTTTTTTTAAATGTTTCATGTCCCTTCGGAGCTCCGTAGTTCATAGCGGTCTGATCGTGTTTGTCCCTCTCTCTCTGTTGCAGAACGAGAAGACCGCTTGGATCTGTGTCTCCGTAGTAGCTGCTGTACTTGTGATTGCTGGAGCTTTTTTCTGTGGTCAGAAAACGCCGAGAATCTGCGGGTCAAAGGTCTCTGGAGGAGCCTATGCTGCCAAACATCACTGTTGCTTATTTTTTCAATACTGACCTATCTGCACATGATCACTGATTTAAGAAGCTCTGCAATGACCAAATTGATCAGGATAACACACATGCAGAGTAAACAATAATCATAGAAAAAGTGATAAAAAACAACTAAAAATGTTTAATTTCAAGTAAAATATTTATCAAATTTGGTTTGGATATCCTTCTAATATGTTATATATGTTGTAATAGTTCCATATTCTAAGTCAAAATGTGGTTGGTCAACATTTGGTCTGGAATGCATTTCTTCTTGTGAATGGAACATATTCCCAAAAAGAAAACGTGTTAAAATGTGCATTAAATCCACCACCTTTAAAGTGTATTAAAATGTCCACATTCAGGTGCTGATGGAATATGGTTCCATTCATATTATTATTAACTTAGTTATTTTATAATGCTGCTACTTTGTTTTAAATCATGGATGTGCACTTTTTTTATTGTAATATGCTTGCTTCTTTAATATGTGAATCCACTCATTACACTTGTGTCTTTTTATCCGCACTTTCCCTTTGCAGCATCTGTGCACATCCTGCTGTGCGACACATGAAGGATTTTTGATTCTTTTCCATTCAAATAAATGTAGTTTTCCCTGTGTGCGCTGGACTGGTTTCGACTTAAGGTTAATGGCTTCTTCTCCTCAACATTAAAAATACAATATATTTAAAAAACAACAGATGGATGTATGCTTATTGAAAAAGTCTGAAAGAGGTGAATAGGAAACATCGACATACAAAACACACAGCTTCAGATTGAACCTCCCTTTCATTCATCCCGGGAGTCAGACGCCATTTTGACTCATAATGCAAATAAACCAGCTCTAACTGCCCTGTTCTTCTTTGTTTGTCAAGTCACTCATCCAATACGAGAACTGAACACTGTCAAACGCTGAACTGAACAGTTACAACTTCCAACTGCACTACTTTTTAATAGTTGTATTAACTTATGAACTGATCGACATCAGAGATGCAAAATATCATCCCTGTGTTGTTTTTATATTGTAAACTGTATTTAAATAATGTGCGGGCATGTATGGATGTGTGAGCATGTTTAATGTGTATATGTTTATATAGATAATATATTTATTCAACACATCCTCACTCCCAGGTCGGCCTATGTTGACGTTATGTCAAGTCCCCTGCCGGCTTTTTCCAACGCAAGGGGGGGGGCCTTAGCGTCCATTTTCAACGCGAGGGGGGGGGCCTTAGCGTCCATTTTCAACGCAAGGGGGGGGGCCTTAGCGTCCATTTTCAGCTTTCCGGGATGTCCATGTGCTTCTATGGACGCTCATGGAAGCACGGCATTCGTTTGTGTCAACTGCCCTTAAAGGCAATGAAGACACTACACTACCCAGAATCCCCAGCTATCGTTTGGACTACACCATGTGCTCTGTTTGACAAACCCCGTGATAGTCCTCAAGCTCTGTGATTGGAGAGTGTGCTCCGAGGGTTACCGAGCCTCGAACAGCACTTGAAATGGGATGGAACCACGGCAGACTGTTCAAAACTGGATTTGAACGGGTCCACCGCGTCCCCCCCCTCCCCCACCCCGTCCCCAGAACTACACATGCTGGCTATTCTGTTTCGCAACATGTTCTCTATGGCACGTCTCTACTGGGAGTTGTAGTTTTAAAAGACGTTTTCGTATTTCCCATAATAAGAAGTTGCCAGTATTAAACTGTACATCCCTGGAGGTTTAGGGGACAGGAAACACTCACATTTAAAACATATAATTAATAAATGGGTGAAAATTGCTGGTGCCCATAATGGGCAGTATTAATATATATACCCACACGCCAGCTAAGGTCAGAAGAGCTTTATTTAACAGCTGGACTTATGTGTGTGACCCCTGTGATAACATTACATTACATTAATTGATAAGCCTGAAACATGCACTTGTCAAGGTTCATAGGCACATTTTGCAAATATGGCAGTAGCCATCGATCAGCTTAAGATAAGACTATACTTTATTGATCCCAAGTTGGAAACATTTGCGTTTACATCAGCATGTGTAACAGTTAAATCTGCAGTGGTGTTTATTTGAAAATCATTTAGTATAATCACACAAATTCTGTGTTTTATATTAACAATTCTGTGTTCTTTATTTATTGATTGTTCAATACCTGACAAGGCCGGAGATGAAATATCTGCATACATCTTATAAGAGCATAATACATTATGTATAATATCAGTTAAAATAAGTGCTTCAAACATAGTTAACATTGCTGGAGGTATGCACACATATTGATAGATGTCTTGTAATGCACTATTGAGGAACCTGCGACCCAAGTTTTTCATTCAGTGCAGAACTACACCACAGTTGTGTAGGCCTATGTGATGTCAATAAACCTTAGAAAATCTTGAAATCTTGAACGGGATGTGCAAAATAGTCATTACATACAGTCTTTAATTAACTATTAGTAGAGAATAACGAGTAATGAATATACTTTATAGGGATCCTATTAATATCTAATAATAAAATAATGAAATTCAATAACATGCTTTAAACCACCAGGTGTCTCTTTATATCATCTGTGCACCTTTATGGTGTAAATACAGCCTATCTACCAATTGGATCAAATATTAAAAGTGAGCCGAATTAGTGTTGATACTGCAAGGAGACGCCATTGTGTGAAAAGAAATGTAAGATGTTGTTTAATGGGCTGATATATTTATGATCCACGTCACGTTTTCAGTTCCTCATGTTTTGTCTTCTCATCAGGGCTCTATAAATACAGAACTACGGCAGATATGTAATATTTAATGCAGCCGAACCGTGTATTACAATGCCGTTATGTGATGACTTTCAAGAGAAAAGCAAGCACACAAGGAATAAGGTATTATTTTATTTTCTTTAAACGTTTTCGGTCTGTTTCCGGTATTTGTTAATGACGATGTGCTCTGAGATGTGAGACTGGAATTGCACAGGGGGAAATAAAGTATCTTTAGATGCGGATTTTGTTAACTAATATGTTTGCGCTGTGGACCAACACTATACATTGACGGGGAAGGGGGGTAGCAATAAGATAACACCATTAAACAGTTACACACATAACAGAAATAATATCGATAGCAGCGTCCCTAGCAACCACCTTGGTACAATGAAACGTCGCGATTTCCTGAAGTAATCCTTCGTAATAACTAGCAAACTAAAGATCATGTACATCCACTGCACACATAATCTGAAATAACAACTCATATTTCTCGCATCAAATGACATCAAAACGCATTTTAATGGCCAAAACTAACTTTAAAATAGGCATTTTACACCCAGAATAAAACGAAGTTCGGCCATGTTTTCTTTTTCTGCAGGGAGAAATGATAGCTGGGGATTCTGGGTAGTGTAGTGTCTTCTGCCATCATTTACTCCGAAAAAAGATTTGTTTCTCCGAATCGAAGGGGAAAAATACAAAAGCATTGCACACAATTTAAACCAATCAATGTTGTGTAATTAACAAGGATAATCTGGTGTTTTTTAGTCGATGAGTAGTGCAGATATCACTGTAAAATCAATCGTCAGTAAGGGGAATATTTACTTCCGGGTGTACAATTCTCCGCTATCCAATGAGAATGGACGCTCACATTGCCTTTAAGGGCAGTCGACACAAATGAATGCAGTGCTTCCATGAGCGTCCATAGAAGCACATGGACATCCCGGAAAGCTGAAAATGGACGCTAAGGCCCCCCCCCCCTTGCGTTGTGAAAATGGACGCTAAAGCCCCCCCCCTTGCGTTGAAAATGGACGCTAAGGCCCCCCCCCTTGCGTTGGAAAAAGCCGGCAGGGGACTTGACATAACGTCAACATAGGCCGACCTGGGAGTGAGGATGTGTTGATTTATTCGTTTTATGTGGAAATGCACTGCGAGGATTGCTTTTTTAAATGTAGTTGTACCTGGTGCGATGACAATAAAGGAATTATATTCTATTCCATCTATCATGCGCATTTATCAGCAACACACAATGACCTGAGTGAGACGTGCACACATAGACTCTATAGTGCTTGAGCACCTGCCCGTGTTGCCCTCTGGACAGCAATGTGCCCTTTTGAAAGTTCGTTTTTTACAGTTTTTTTTTTTTTTTTTTTTTTACAGTGTACTGTATGTGGCTCATGGTAACATCGATCAATTCTGGATTAAAAGCTTCTAATATATACAGCAATGCCCCAAATGCGCGTTGTAATTTTGTCAGACATTCCCACACGTGCCCCGCGGCACTCCCATAGTGCCCTGGCTGCAGCCCCTCCCTTCCCTGCTCTCAACGTGAACGGCGGGTGTGTGGTGCAGCAGCACGCAGCAACACGATTAAAAGTGCCCTCGTGACGACCAAGTAAGTAACCACCAGGTAACTAATACAACGAGTGTATTGTTTAGTCCCCTAAATCAGATGCCAAACTAAACTATAACTTCACTTCTTTTCTTGCATCCATCCATTTAGTCTCGTTGTGCACTTTTGAAAATAGCAGATCTACGCTCACAATGCGTCATTATGCTAGGGCTGAAGTGATTAAATGTATGTTTTGTAATAATCTTAATCACAATCTACATAGTAACTAACTAAAGTTTTCAAATAATTGTAGTGGAGTAAAAGTAGAATATTTGCATCTGAGATGTAGTGGAGAAGTAAATGTATTGAAAATGGGAAATACTCAAGTAAAGTAAAAATGCCTCAAAAAGTACAATATAAGTAGTAGCCTAGTAACGTTATAGGTTTACATTAATGCTGCCGTTAAATGTTTCTCTGAGATTAACCCTTAATTATCATGCACAGCAGAGCAGTACATTGATTTAGCTCATTTGCATTTACCACTTGTAGAATAATGCCAAGAAGAGACAGGATAAGAAAAGAAACAAAGAGAGCTCCAGCAAGCAGCCCGGGGAAGCAGCTCTCTGCTCTCCTGGGTAAAGCAGCCTGAGCCTACAAGCAAGGAAGATGAGGATGCAGATGTGCTGATGAACCCTTCCCCATCATCAAAGATGAAGATGAAGAAGAAAGGTCAGAGTCATGTTAAGGGACAAACTGTCTGTCTCGAGCCCTTTCATGCTCAGATTTGAACTGTGATAATAATAGTAATAATAATAACAATAATAATAAATAATAATATAATTTTATTGAGAGGCCCACAATTTATTTTAACCACACTAAGTGCTTTGGTGATACTAAATCAGACATGAAGCTACTTGCCAAATGACAAAAAAACAACAATTTTGAATTTTGTTGAATTGTGGCCATGACAGTTAAAGTCTGGTGAGTCTTAATGTTGTCATGCATTGCATTGCCTTACCCAAATAATTGAAATAAACATCATATTCTATATTGTTTGTATTCTAGGCAGCTACAGCAGGCTCAGGGAAGCAGCCCCCTGCTGTCCTGCAATAGTCCATCTAAGACGAGGGAGACAAATCCATAGAAAGTATCTCTGAGTCAGACACAGATGAAGCAGAAATGTCAGAGTCCAGAGCAGCACCATGTTCAGAAACAGTGCTCTCTGATGATGACCAAAATGAGGGAGAGATGGAAGGAGTAACCAAAAACCGAAAAGAAACTAACAAAATCCGCCATTTCCCGGCAAATTTTCGAGCACAATTTCAGCGCGCGGGCAACCGCCAGACCACCACGACGACTCAGTAGGTGCCCTTTTTTTTCTCATGAGCACCTGCCCCTATAAATGTCTGTGCACCCACTGCATATTCGTAAATGTTGTGCAACATTAATATCCCCTCCTATACATTTCTCTAGGCCTATCTTAGTTTATTTACAGTTGGCATAGTACCAGCTATCGCTTTAATTGTAATTCTATACGGTCAGAAGGGATTTCATTGGCCAGAATGCACACGTGAAATAGGAAATAAAATCCCTTTTTGATTTGGGCCTATCCGGGCCTTCATGGCTTCAATTTGACTATTTAAAGGAACGTTAATACAAGACAAATAATATCAAATACAAATTAAAACATTTACAAATGTCCAATATTGAAAGCCCGTGTTCTGTAGTTGTTCAGCCAGTGATAGTTGTCTGGACACATGGCCATAGGACCTATTGTCACCACAGCTAATTAGAAATATTAATGACAATAATTAGACAAAAATGCATTAAAATAAAAACCGGCAATGTAGCACTACTTCCTGTTTACATTCCCAAAGCATTGGAACTGGAGTCCAAACGTTTAAAGCATAAGCATCCCACAGAACTAAAGTAACATTTAATGAAAATAATTGGGGTTTCTTTCTGTCTGGTGAATAAATAAATAATTAAATAAAATCTAGAAGCCACTGGTTATGTGTGCCATGTTTCCCCTTATATAATGTTGCGTTGCAGTTTAAACACAATCACAGAAAGCAGATCGACCAGTTAGACGGTGCAATATCAAATTAAGATCACTTTGGGTAATATACTGCTCTCCATGAGGCTACAAGGAAGTAGCGAAAGTTACCGAATCATCACATTTCTTCTCGGTTAGTAATCGAAGCACATTGCTTCATTACTGCCATGTGATTACCGGGAAGTCCTGATATTCCGCTTTGTGATCATACACTCCCATCCGCGCGACGGGAGAGAGGGAGACAAGTATATAGCGCGAGTCAGTTTTACGCGGAGGCATCTTAAACCGAAGGTGAAAAACGGACAAACTGCAATTTTCTCCAAAAAACAATTGTGCTTCCTAAACTTGTAATTTACAGCATGATTAAGCACCAACATTAATGTAAAATAAACACTATTAGGCTCAAATTACGCTTTAAATAGATCACACGAATGGGAGATGTATTATGGGACAAAGAAGCTTTATTATGCAGACGTTTGCCCGTTTGCAGTAAACACATGTTTAGTAGAACAATAGCTTTTTTAAGGCATCAACCTCAGAACATTCAGAATCATTCAAGTCATTCTCCACCGTGTTGCTCCATCCTATAGTCAAATCTGAATAACGAATGAATGGATAAAATAAGTGAAAGTGTGGTTCTGGTTGCTTCAGTGGTTCCCAACCAGGTGTATGGGGACCCCTAGCGGTGCTTGAGGGGGTAGCCGGCGGGGGACGCAGAAGGATGAGGGATTGCAATGGCCACACAAAAACATTTTAAAATCTATTTTCATAAGCCTGGCGTCTGGCCCCAAAAGCTTATGAAAGACAAGCTCAGGTGTCTCATTAAAAGCTCTTAATTAAGTGAAACGGCTGGAAGTCTGACTTTGTTATTATTTTTCACTGACTAAATGTCTAAATGTCAAGTTGTATGAATGGTGAGTTTAGACAATGGATGTTCATCTAAGGGGCAATTGGGTTAAATACGATTACAGAGGGTTGAACACATTCTTATGGAATGGAGACCATGCTAAAGGCCCCATATATTCAACATGTGTAAATCATGCACATGTTGCACATTTCTTCTCCACACGACCTCTTTTGAATCAGCAGCTCTCCACTTAAATACAGTATATCGTTTGTCAGATGTAAATATTATAGATTTTTTACAATTAATATACATTTTCTCCCGTCTCGCACCACACACCAAGACGGCCGTCCCGTTGGAACATCTCACTTCTTTCTCTCAGAACGAGGCGGAAAGTATTAAAAGAGGTGAAAATCACTCCAAGTCTGGGCACGTTGAGAGCTGCACACACACACAAGGGGAGTTAGTCGGTCCCGTAAGAGCCAGCATGCGGGACCGGGACTTCTGGGATTTGTAGTCTTTCTAGTTGCGTATTTTTCATCGTCTTATATTTCAACAGTTTTACGACAAACTGTGACTTTTTTGACATGGACATTATTTTTTAAGATTGACAAACATGTGTATAATTCATGGCATAATTCAAACGGGATGGAGAGATAATATTTCTCTCTCCATTGACTTCAATACGTACTTTTTCCGAAATAAGGTCCCATGGGGCGGAAGTAGATGGGCGGGACTTCAACTCTCGATGAAACAAAAAGCAGATCTGACAATACGGGTTGTTGTTTATAATCACACTTTATTCTGGGTCCACATGAAGACAGAAAATAAACAGATAACATGAACATGGTGTACAAGGACATTGAGATAGAAAGGAAAATACAACAACACATTGTTAAGCTGCTGCCACCATCCTACGGGTGAGCATGGCGCCTTTATATGACCATAATGCAACACAGCCGCGTGCTTCTGCTAGAACGCGATCGAGGGGCTTTTCTACTTTAATAGGACGATGCAGAATTAGGAATATTTATCATTTACCAAAACTCCAGTCTATTGATTACATGAGAAATGGGTTAAGAAAGCAAGATTTTAACAACACATACAGAATGCAGGAAAAAGAAGACAGAAGATAATTGATAAATAACACGATTAAAAGATCCGACAAATATGAGAAAATATGCAAAACAATGGCGACACACAGCTGGTGGCAGAGCATAGCGGGTATACAAAGACATGTGTTTGGATTAAAACAAAGCAGGAGCCTTTTTCTCATTTTCATACTAGTTCAGCTTGATCTCACTTTAAAGAGGGAATATTTAACATTATTTAAACCGACACTTGTTTTTAGTACGAGACACTTCCTGTTCGATCGCCCCACGCGTACGCAGTCTAATTGAGTGTGTGAGTTTTGTTCTTTTGGATCTAGAGATGACTTTTTCCTCGTTCATCCCATCTTTTCAGAAAACATAAATTTCTTGTAAGCACACTTGCAAAAGCACGAACTCATGTTTTCGTCCCTAGTCTGTATCAGTATTTAGTTATTATACGTGAATTACAATTAAATCACGGTACAATGTGTTAACTTTGTTGTTGGTGTATACCACGGTATCTACATGGAGATAAGCCCCGCCTCCTCGCCAGCACGTCTAGTTTGAGTGACGCGAGGAAACACGAATGGTGCTGCGGGCCAACTCAACTCAATGCAAATCAAAAGAGTATAATATGAAGGTGTTCAGATAGCAGAGAAAAAGACTTTGGCTGCAAGTAAACAAAATAAACAATGGATTCTGGACTTCTTCTCCTCTCCCCCTCTCCTCCCTCAGTGCACCAGCTCCAGTTGGCTGCTGGAGAAAGGCAGGACCCCACTGACGTAGTAAGCGATGCCCAGAGAGAGCAGAGCGATGACCACCAGCAGCAGGAGGACCCTCCAGAAGCCCAGGTCCTCCACGAACTCCTGCCAGGTGGTCCTGAAGCTGGACAGCACCCCCTCGCTGCTCTGCAGGTTGGGGTTCAGCAGGGAGTGGCTCTCCATCGCACTGGAGCACGGAGGAAACCACAGTTAGGACCACACACACACACACACACACACACACACACACACACACCACACACACACACACACACACACACACACACACACACACACACACACACACACACACACACACACACACACACACACACACACACACACACACACACACACACACACACACACCTCTCACTGTCGGCCATCTGCATGGTCTCCAGTTTGGAGTGGGCTCCTCTGTTGAAGCCCTTCACCTCCTGCTCCTCCAGACCCTCCAGCAGGCGGATGGCGTCCTTGTTGACGCCGCGTCTCTTGGCCAGAACCAGAGGGGTGGAGCCGTTGTGATTACTGTGAAGGAGAAGAGCGGACAGACAGCTGTTAGTCAAGAGTCAAAGGAACTCTACTGTCTCTACTTTAAAGAGTCCTCTCCTGCTGATGTTCAGGTGTATATCAGTATGTAGTGTCTCTACTTTAAAGAGTCCTCTCCTGCTGATGTTCAGGTGTATATCAGTATGTAGTGTCTCTACTTTAAAGAGTCCTCTCCTACTGATGTTCAGGTGTGTATCAGTATGTAGTGTCTCTACTTTAAAGAGTCCTCTCCTGCTGATGTTCAGGTGTGTATCAGTATGTAGTGTCTCTACTTTAAAGAGTCCTCTCCTGCTGATGTTCAGGTGTATATCAGTATGTAGTGTCTCTACTTTAAAGAGTCCTCTCCTGCTGATGTTCAGGTGTATATCAGTATGTAGTGTCTCTACTTTAAAGAGTCCTCTCCTGCTGATGTTCAGGTGTATATCAGTATGTAGTGTCTCTACTTTAAAGAGTCCTCTCCTGCTGATGTTCAGGTGTATATCAGTATGTAGTGTCTCTACTTTAAAGAGTCCTCTCCTGCTGATGTTCAGGTGTGTATCAGTATGTAGTGTCTCTACTTTAAAGAGTCCTCTCCTGCTGATGTTCAGGTGTATATCAGTATGTAGTGTCTCTACTTTAAAGAGTCCTCTCCTGCTGATGTTCAGGTGTATATCAGTATGTAGTGTCTCTACTTTAAAGAGTCCTCCCCTGCTGATGTTCAGGTGTATATCAGTATGTAGTGTCTCTACTTTAAAGAGTCCTCTCCTGCTGATGTTCAGGTGTATATCAGTATGTAGTGTCTCTACTTTAAAGAGTCCTCTCCTGCTGATGTTCAGGTGTATATCAGTGTGTAGTGTCTCTACTTTAAAGAGTCCTCCTGCTGATGTTCAGGTGTATATCAGCATGTAGTGTCTCTACTTTAAAGAGTCCTCTCCTGCTGATGTTCAGGTGTATATCAGTATGTAGTGTCTCTACTTTAAAGAGTCCTCCTGCTGATGTTCAGGTGTATATCAGTATGTAGTGTCTCTACTTTAAAGAGTCCTCCTGCTGATGTTCAGGTGTATATCAGTATGTAGTGTCTCTACTTTAAAGAGTCCTCTCCTGCTGATGTTCAGGTGTATATCAGCATGTAGTGTCTCTACTTTAAAGAGTCCTCTCCTGCTGATGTTCAGGTGTATATCAGCATGTAGTGTCTCTAGGAGGGGTGTGTGCAGACCACCACACACACACAAGCAGCAGCCGCCGAGGCGTAATCATTTTATTTTTTTTACCGGGAAAATCTCCTCCAATGGTTTAAAGGGGTTAGGATGAAGTTGCTATGGTTACTACAGGACATGGAGGATGGATAGTAATCAAAGGGGATGGATTTATGGTTAACCTAAAAAAAGGTAAGATACACTTTTAAAACTTGTTGAGAGAAAACTAGTCTTTGCTGCTGCCTCAAAGAGGAGCAGGGGGGAGAGGAGGGAGACAGGAGAGGCTGATTCAGGAGCACAGACACACTCACAACTATAAATGAACCAAAAATAAATTAATAAACAAGTTTCAGTGTTTTTTTCATATTGGAAATGGTATGTTATTGGTTATGGCCATGATTTTATGATTATTGAAATGTATACAGTTCTGTTTAATATAGGTGTTTCCATAGATCTAGTCTCTTTATTTTGCCCTCAAAATGCACCAGATTGATGCATTTAACTCCAAAAATAAAAATAAAATCTTACCGGGGGGGCATGCCCCTGGACCCCCTAGAGGATTTGAGCTCGACCCCCACTAAAAATCACATGGATAGGTTCCTAAATACATTTTTTTTTTTTTTAAAGTAACCCATTTCCATGTGTGGGTAGTAGATTTAAACTATAGGGCTATCATAATGGGCTCTGCCTGTAACTGTTCGCTCTGCCATCGCGTGAAGGGTCTGCTAACAAGCGACCAACAGAAAGGTTAATGTTGTTGCACGTCACCTCACCCCCCCCCCCCCCCCAGTATATTTCATATATGTGGGAAACAGATCTGTGGGAAACACTGGCAGTTAATGGACCAGCACCAGAGGTGTTCCCATACACACAGGCGTTGGAGCTGTTCTTCATGAAATCCCAGAAGGATGAAGTGCTCTGACAAACAGTGCCATCTTTGCGCAAAATGATTATACAGGAATGAAAAGTCAATAAATAAACATGTTGTTAAAACTTTTTTTTTTTTTTTTTTTTTTTTGGGCACCCCCCCCCCCGCTGCCACCACCCGCCCAAGTATATTTCAGATCTGTGGGAAACACTGAAGTCCCAATATTTACTCTCTGTCCTGTAAAGATAACATCAGGCGGTTTAACCACCATTTGATAGGGCAAGCTAGTCTGTAAACTAAATGATGAATCAGTTATGATAATCTCTCCTATACTACTGGATGCAGCTGGATACTCTATAAAGTACTTCTACTTTAACCAGAGTATCTTTAAACACGAGTATGTGTACTTCTACTCGAGTAAAGGATGTGTGTACTCTGCTTACCAGATATCGATCTTCAGCCCGTTGGATACCAGGAACTGGATGGTGTCCACGTGTCCGCACAGATGCAAAGCGGTGTTCCCTTGATAGTCGGTGGCTAGCAGATCGGCTCCGAACTTGTGCAGCAGGCGGCAGATGTCCACGTTGCCCCGGGCGGCGGCGAGGTGCAGCCCGGTGCGGCCCCGGTTGTCCCGGATGTTGGGGTCGCAGCCCGTCTCCAGGAGCCTCTTGGCGAACGGCAGGTCTCCATCGATGCAGGCCTGCAGCAGCGGCACGTTGGTCTGCGACGAGTCATTGATGAAGACATAGGACATGTCCGAGTGGGTGTCAGAAAATTCCAGCGTACCTGCATCGAAGGAAAAAGGAGAACAGGAGATATTGTTAGAGCCAGTGTTTTGTTTTTTAAAAGAAAGGCCCCTCGTGACATCTGTAGTCAACCAGAGTATAAAAGACTACAATTCCCACGGCGCCTCCTCTAAACCTCAGGAGAAATCACTAAAACTGTAAGAAAACTTTACCAAATCCAGCTTTTAAAACACAAAGACATTTTTATTAAACCCCTTCTCCTGCACTATTTTATCTGTTTTATTTGTTTCATCTCCTATATATATTGTTAGAGCCGGTATTTTAAACAAATCCTTATATTAAGGAGTATTTCTCTGTAAAGTAGTAGCTTCTCTTCTCCTGAGCATAATACGTCACAGCTACCGTGTGGATATGGCTATGCAAATCTCCTTCAACAATGCAACATAAATATATGTAAGACATACAACAATACAGATAATGAAAAAATAAACAAATTATAAATAAAATAGTGCAGGAGGATATAACAAAGTGACCAATGCAGGAGAAGTAAATACGAGCTAAAACATAAAGTAAAATGTAGAGGAATAAAATACTGCTTATGTGAAAAACAGATGGATGCGTAAGGATATGAAGGCACTATCAACCATAGCTACCGTAAATACGTATAAACCCGGAATGCAACACTATAACATGTCTTTTTAATTACAAAACCATCTCAAGAAACCACTTTTAGCAACTGTCCGTGAAGCTAATACATCTTTAAAATAGAAAAGCTAGCTAACTGTAGCATCAACTAGCTGACAGTGATGAAAATGGCAGTAACATTTAACCACTGTTACACATTAAACAATATTTGTATTTATTCACGCAGAAACATTTGATATTAAACAGAAATAAAACGTTAGTAGGTGATGCTAGTTATTAGGGAGCTAGCGGAGCTAATGCTAGCTTCAAAGCTAACGATTTTACACACGATTAACGTGTGATTGAACGATTATAGAAACATACACATGAGGTGAACACGTATGTTATACATTGTTTGGGCTGTCAGATGTGAGACTCACCTGTTGATAAGTTCCCAATTAGCAGAAAAATACACTCCGCTCCTCTTCGAGCTAACGTTAGCAGCCGTGTTGTTGTTATGCTGGGATTCCTCTGTTGCTAAGGAAGGGCTCTGGCGCCCCCTGCTGTCAGGGAGGTGTCATTACAGTTGGATTTTAATACACACATTAACGTTTTTTGGTCTAAAAAATCAATTAAAAAGTGTATTTTTTATACAGTTTTCTAGGAGTTCAGGTGTTAACATACTTCAATATTCATGTTTGCTTCACCTACTACTTTTTAAATTCACTGTAGACCATGTTTGACCACTATTTGTATTGCACTATTTGTGGTGGAATGAGCTCCCCATTGAAATCAGGACCGCAGAAAGCTTACACACCTTCCGGCGCAGACTGAAAACTCATCTTTTTCGACTCCACTTCGAGCGATAGAATGACTAACAAAGAACTGCTAACAGAGCACTTATATACTAATAAAGAACTGGCTTATCTATAGCCAGTTGAGTAGCACTTGAAATACTTGGCTCTATGAAACCTGATGTACTTATATGCTTCTGTTTTCTTCAAGGTTGTGTCTTCCTGGTCGAATGTACTTATTGTAAGTCGCTTTGGATAAAAGCGTCGGCTAAATGCAATGTAATGTAATGTAATATATTTTGCTTCCACTACTTGGCTTTCAACGTGTATGTTTTTTTATTAACTATATATATGTTCTATGTATATTAAATTGTTTTTATATCTGAATCATGCACGGCCTGGGATTGTTTGTAGAGTATATATGATAAATGAAAGATGTGAGAAACAGTGAATAAAGAAAATAATAATAATTTCAAAAAGACAATAGGGAATATAATTCTATCATTTAGTGTGCACAAATATTTTTCAATCGTGTTTTATTTAACTGATAGTTTACATATTTTTATATTCATAGTCACCTATGATCATTTCACTCTTTAATTTCAGTTTGGTCTGCTATTTTGAGACGTTTATATTGTATAATTGTGTATTTTCTACTCGTGTATGTGCAATAGCCTACTAGGGATAAGTTAAGTTAGGGCTCCTCTTAGTTGTACAAGGCAATACGTGTATATGTTTCAAACAAGGTGGACATGTTTTTAATTTGGTTTTCCAAGCACAAAGCAAAGACCTGTCATCTTCTCAGTGGAGTTCACACGTAAAAAGACCTGAAATACCTCGTTGTTTCACGGACAAAACCATCTTCAATGAATATTCTCAGTTAGTTTAGAGACTTTATTTAAGTGTGTGAGCACAGAAATACACATTACAGTAACAGACATGTCATTACCATGTTATCGTGATCGATCCTCTTTGAGGAAAACTGCATTTCTTCTCTGTCACTCCATACACCACGTGTGTTTGGAAAATGGGGGTAAAGACCAAATCAGACGGTTGTTCGGGGGTCTGTTAAATCATCAGTGGCGAATATATTTTCCATATAAAAACACAATCCTAAAGGCATTTTGTTTCGTTTCCTCATAATATTTAATGTACACATCATTATCTTCCCATTCCCTCCCAACTCAGTAAATACAAACCAGGGGATAGTATCATGATTTAGGTAAAATAATTACAATCTAGATTACAAAACCACAAAGGCTGTGACATCAACATCAGGGCTACCAGCAGAGAGACAGCGCTATGTGCTCGACACAGTGGTCATAGTGGTTACAAGTCACCCAGAAGCTTTCAACGTCCAACGATGACGAGAAGAGGATTACATCGACACCGCAGTAAAAAAAAAAAAACCGGGAATTCTGTCATAAAAACGGCTACTTTTATAGACAGAAACACGTATTTCTTCCTATTTCTTATACAAGGACAGACGAAAGATACAGACTGAAAAAAACAACATAAAAGCTTTATAGACTTTTGCATACTTTGGTGGGAAATACAGAAAGCACTATGTACAGCAATAATTGAGTGTTTGGTTGGGGTGATTTAAAAAGAAAAACACTAGTTTGGTCACGACGTAAAGATGAAGGTGGATTTGGTCTATTATTCTAACCCATCAGTGCAATATATAGAAGATATATCAATCAGTTGCTTTGAGCAAGTGTCGCTTATTCCTTGAAATGCATGCGGTTTAATGTCTTAAAAAGTCGTGTTTCAAGTCAGCTGTCAGGGTATTGTAGCACCATAATGAAATGAACAGATATAAAAGGCGTATAAAACAGGAACAATGTGAATTTAAAACGACTGCAGAGGCATTTTATTGCATGATTTTGAACCGCAAATTGCGAACTTTAACTCAAGTTCCACTTACTAGCTTCACTAGCAGGTGGACTTAACTTAGGAAGTATTTATTAAAAGCTCCTTTTTGACTATTATTTCCAGAAAAGAAGGATCTTACAAGCTCCAGGTCTAACTTCCAGGTCGCCAAGTTACAGATCATTCCTGTAAACGATGAACATCTGACTGAAGAAAGCGCTGAAAGTAACGTCAAAAGGAACATGTTACGGTACGTCCACACGGCAGCGTCCGTTGCTCGCTTCGAAAGTTGAGAACTTTTCAAGCTCCAGCCAATCAAATCGCGTGCTTGTGTGTCCGAGATTAATGTGATTGGTTGTTGGTCGCACGCCAGACGTGCGCACCGGCAAGCTTCAATGCAACGCTGCCTTGTGCAGCAGCTTTTCAAACATCTTGAAAATCTTGGAGCTGGGCGTGTCTGACAGCTTGGGGATTTTTTGCGACCAACAACCAATCACATGAATCTCCGCCCCCGACATACAAAGCAAAAACCCCGGGGATTTTATGCGAGCAATATATATATATATAAACTCCCCAAACAGGCGAAAACCTACCAGTTCCCCCACTGTCTCTGCCACCTCCCTCCATGCCTGGGTCCTCCGGTTTGTATCCCGTTAATAGTTCTGGTCGTAAAGAACCGGGTGATTTGCTACCGTAACTTCTCGTTTGGAATATGAGGAAATGAACTGCGGTCTGGCTCTCCCTGCTTACACGCGGTTTGATTGGCTAGCGCTTCTAATGTCAGATTTGCATAAACGTGTTTGATTGGCTGGCGCTTCCAGCTCAGCTTCAAAAGTTGAACATTGCTCAATTTTTGAATCCTGGAAATCCTGGAAATCTTCGCTTCGCTCCCCCACAATGCAGTTCGGCGAAAAGCGAGGCAAAGTGACATCATCCCCATTCAAAGTCAACGGGCAGAGAAGCGTTGGAAGCGGTGGAAGATTCGTCTAGAGCTGCTGTGTGGACGTATCGTTACGGTCTGAAAACGCTTACTTTGAAGCTGCGATATTGGAGTTTGGTCGACACTTAAGTCGTTGTTTCGATAGAGAATCAAATGAAATGAGCAAACGTGGAAATTATCGAAAGGATTTGGATACATCTGGTTCTTTTCTGCCTTATAACGTGTCTGGGTTATTTGATTTCCATACGAATAAAACCCTCTTTTGTGAGAATATTTAAATTGGTTGTTTCTCTTAACCTGGAAGATAAATGCATTTAAAGCAGAACAGGGCGGTAGATAGAAAAAAAGCAACGTTTTATGGCGGCTAATTCACTAAAAAGGCGTTTGTGATCAGGAATCAGGTGATTTCACTTCAGTTGGATCAGTTCACAGAAATTAAGACTTTAATTCCAACCAACTTTCAAACAAAACCGACTTAAAACTGGTTCACTGGAGCACATGTGGTGTAAGCGGTGCTATGCAAAGTGGGTTGGCACTGTCCGAGGTAGCCGAGAATGATCCTCACCAAAAAAGAAAAGAACAACGAGACAACAGACACAAAATAAACACGTACACAAATAGCACCATTGTCGGTGATGATCTGGAGAAGAACCACCACATATGCAGCTCTTCTCTCTCCATTTCCTCAACGCTCCTTTTTTTAAAAACATTTGTAATAAGCAATTCATTCCTAAAACTCTGATGTTGTTTTTGGAGAAGCAGGAGAGAGGGGCTTCTTTTCAGTCAGTGTTCTTCTATACATTTACTCCTCCTTAAAGGTCACCTATTATACTGCTTTTCATCAATGTATCACAGGTCTCAGATATATGCAAAACATGTCTCTGATTGGCTCGAAACACCAACATTGCAGCATTACCCATAATCCCCTCTGTTTCAGCCCTGTTTCCAAAGTGCTGATTCTCTGTCTGTTACTTTAGATGAAAATACGGAGCCCCTCCCCACGCCCCTCTGAGAGAGATTTGGTTAGAAAGAACTCAATGGAGCTCGAGAAATTCAGGTGATACGGGGGGGGGGGGGTTACCTTGGTTACTGATTGGCTAATGGTTTTGATGTAGAAGAGACATGAAGAAGAGGGGACACATGTTGATGTAGAAGAGACATGAAGAAGAGGGGACACATGTTGATGTAGAAGAGACATGAAGAAGAGGGGACACATGTTGATGTAGAAGAGACATGAAGAAGAGGGGACACATGTTGATGTAGAAGAGACATGGAGAAGAGGGGACACATGTTGATGTAGAAGAGACAAGAAGAAGAGGGGACACATGCTGATGTAGAAGAGACATGAAGAAGAGGGGACACATGTTGATGTAGAAGAGACATGAAGAAGAGGGGACACATGTTGATGTAGAAGAGACATGAAGAAGAGGGGACACATGTTGATGTAGAAGAGACATGGAGAAGAGGGGACACATGTTGATGTAGAAGAGACAAGAAGAAGAGGGGACACATGCTGATGTAGAAGAGACATGAAGAAGAGGGGACACATGCTGATGTAGAAGAGACATGAAGAAGAGGGGACACATGTTGATGTAGAGACATGGAGAAGAGGGGACACATGTTGATGTAGAGACATGAAGAAGAGGGGACACATGTTGATGTAGAGGAGACATGGAGAAGAGGGGACACATGTTGATGTAGAAGAGACAAGAAGAAGAGGGGACACATGTTGATGTAGAAGAGACATGAAGAAGAGGGGACACATGCTGATGTAGAAGAGACAAGAAGAAGAGGGGACACATGCTGATGTAGAAGAGACATGAAGAAGAGGGGACACATGCTGATGTAGAAGAGACATGAAGAAGAGGGGACACATGTTGATGTAGAGACATGAAGAAGAGGGGACACATGTTGATGTAGAGACATGAAGAAGAGGGGACACATGTTGATGTAGAAGAGACAAGAAGAAGAGGGGACACATGTTGATGTAGAAGAGACATGAAGAAGAGGGGACACATGTTGATGTAGAAGAGACATGGAGAAGAGGGGACACATGTTGATGTAGAAGAGACAAGAAGAAGAGGGGACACATGCTGATGTAGAAGAGACATGAAGAAGAGGGGACACATGCTGATGTAGAAGAGACATGAAGAAGAGGGGACACATGTTGATGTAGAGACATGGAGAAGAGGGGACACATGTTGATGTAGAGACATGAAGAAGAGGGGACACATGTTGATGTAGAGGAGACATGGAGAAGAGGGGACACATGTTGATGTAGAAGAGACAAGAAGAAGAGGGGACACATGTTGATGTAGAAGAGACATGAAGAAGAGGGGACACATGCTGATGTAGAAGAGACAAGAAGAAGAGGGGACACATGCTGATGTAGAAGAGACATGAAGAAGAGGGGACACATGTTGATGTAGAAGAGACATGAAGAAGAGGGGACACATGTTGATGTAGAGACATGAAGAAGAGGGGACACATGTTGATGTAGAGACATGAAGAAGAGGGGACACATGTTGATGTAGAAGAGACAAGAAGAAGAGGGGACACATGCTGATGTAGAAGAGACATGAAGAAGAGGGGACACATGTTGATGTAGAAGAGACATGAAGAAGAGGGGACACATGTTGATGTAGAAGAGACATGAAGAAGAGGGGACACATGCTGATGTAGAAGAGACAAGAAGAAGAGGGGACACATGCTGATGTAGAAGAGACATGAAGAAGAGGGGACACATGCTGATGTAGAAGAGACATGAAGAAGAGGGGACACATGTTGATGTAGAGACATGAAGAAGAGGGGACACATGTTGATGTAGAGACATGGAGAAGTGGATCTTGCATAATAGGTGACCTTGAACGCCTCTACTTCTCCTCCGAGGTGCTGACACTACAACAGCTTGCTGCAGACTTGGCAGCGGCTGACTCTGGATCTCTCCTGGCCGCCCTTCAGGGTCTCCTGTCCGGGGGCGTAGAGGAACTCCGTGCCCGGCTGCACGGTGGTGAGCCAGAAGCTGTATTCGTTGGCGAAGAAGTGGCAGGACCCCTTGGCTCCGTTGCACTCGATGAACGGCGTGGCGCGGAAATCCTCCAGACAAGAACCGGGGGAATTCAGAGACTGACCGCCACCTTCGGATCCCGCCGCCGTGTGCTGCACGGAGAGAGGGACATTTAGTATCCATCTGTACAGACAGCTACGACCCTCGAGGCCCTCGAACTAGGATGTGTTGTTAGTTTGAATACATGTGGAAGTCAAAGCCGAAGAGAACCGTCTTTTCCGAGTGAAACGGCTCTATTTTCTACAACATTTTAACAATTATCAGCTTGCTAAACATGTCCCATTTGCCCCTCCGACGGTGCAACACAACAACACAGATAACATAGTGAAAGTAAATACGAATAGAATAGAAATAGTGCTAACAGAATGTTATGGATGTTCTATCAAAAGTTCAGGCGTTTAGATGAGATATTCTTTATTGATTGCAACATCGTTTTGTCAGAGCAGCGTGTGAAGAAGGCAAGTTAATGTTTAGCAAGCTGATTGGTTCAAATGTTGGAGAAAATAGAGCCATTTCCACACGGGAAAAAGACGGTTATCTTCGGCTTTAACTTCTCATTTATAAAAACAAAGAAAACATATTTAAATCCTAGCTCAAGGGTTTGCTATCGGTACAGAAGACGACACCATCTGGTATTTTCTACCCTAGCTTCGGATAAAGAAAATACGTTAACCCTATTGAAATGGACATTAGTATTACCCGGAGACATCTATCAGTAGTTTGGTTTGTGAGTACTTTAAAGTTGACCACGAGGAAGGGACGTGTTTAACAAGCTGATAATTGTTAAAATGTTGTAGAAAATAGGTATTTTGGACATTTCATATTAACCATGTTCCTCAACGGGGGTGTGTATACAATGACAGTAAAGTCAATCCATTACGCCAACATTACACAAAGAATGTGAACATATATGAAGAAAACGCTTTGCTATTTCCCTTATGTCACTAAAACACGTCTAAATGTGATGTTTAGGGTGTATAGTGAGTTATTGATGTTATTGTTTGTTTTACCATGAGGAAGGAGTATCCGATCCAGAGACTCCTCCAGCCGGGGGGGCAGGTGGGGATGCTCAGATCCTGGCTGTGCACGGCTACAGCCAGAGAGGGAGCCTCACATACTGAACACCTGGAACATAAGGACAGGAGAGAGGCAATTATTAAAACGTAATTTCTGTCATAAAAACGGCAAAGAAATCGACTTTTATAGACAGAGAATACGTAGGGACTTTTGCTCCAGCATACGTTGGTGGGAAATACAGTTTCAGGGTGTTTAGTTTGTGAATGTATGAGTCCTGCAGTCCTGAACGAGGGCCAGTACCTGCTGATGTATTGCTGGATCTGTTGCTCGGCAACGGGCATCATGGGAATGGGAGCGCTGGTGGAGAGCCAATAGGATTTGTCGTTTCGAGAGGCGTAGTAACACACCTCGTTGGGGGAGCAGTAGAGGAAGGGGATGGTGCTGAAGCGGGGGAGACAAGACCCCGGCTGACCTGCAGAGAGAGAGAGAGAGGGGGGAGAGAGGGGAGAGAGGGGAGACAATTAGTGATACGTTTCAAGGCTTTATTGTCATTAGCACAGTAGCTACAGTGTAGTCAATGAAAAACTGAAGTCACAGGTTCCTCCAACAGTGCAGAGGTGGGAAGTAGTGGAGTACAAATACTTCGTTACCGTACTTAAGTACATGTTTCTGGTATCAGTACTTTACTCCACTACTTATTTTACTCTTTACTTTTACTTCTTACATGTTGAACTCAAATACCTGTACTTTCTACTTCTTACATGTTGAACCCAAATACCTGTACTTTCTACTTCTTACATGTTGAACTCAAATACCTGTACTTTCTACTTCTTACATGTTGAACTCAAATACCTGTACTTTCTACTTCTTACATGTTGAACACAAATACCTGTACTTTCTACTTCTTACATGTTGAACTCAAATACCTGTACTTTCTACTTCTTACATGTTGAACTCAAATACCTGTACTTTCTACTTCTTACATGTTGAACCCAAATACCTGTACTTTCTACTTCTTACATGTTGAACTCAAATACCTGAACTTTCTACTTCTTACATGTTGAACCCAAATACCTGTACTTTCTACTTCTTACATGTTGAACTCAAATACCTGAACTTTCTACTTCTTACATGTTGAACTCAAATACCTGAACTTTCTACTTCTTACATGTTGAACTCAAATACCTGAACTTTCTACTTCTTACATGTTGAACCCAAATACCTGTACTTTCTACTTCTTACATGTTGAACTCAAATACCTGAACTTTCTACTTCTTACATGTTGAACTCAAATACCTGTACTTTCTACTTCTTACATGTTGAACTCAAATACCTGAACTTTCTACTTCTTACATGTTGAACCCAAATACCTGTACTTTCTACTTCTTACATGTTGAACTCAAATACCTGAACTTTCTACTTCTTACATGTTGAACTCAAATACCTGTACTTTCTACTTCTTACATGTTGAACTCAAATACCTGTACTTTCTACTTCTTACATGTTGAACTCAAATACCTGTACTTTCTACTTCTCACATTTTCCAAACATTTTCTAAAACACTATTCTCGTCTTTAGTACGCTAATGAATCTTATTACTTTTGGTAATCTAGCTCAAAGCTTCCGTCGTGGAAAGTGCAGACAGGATGTATCGGCTCACAAATCAAAGGTAGATGAAGGTAACAGTCCTTCAAACCTCTGTAACATCACGTTAGCGACTGAATATGAAACGTTTCTCCGTACCGAGGTCCTGGTTGTGAGCCTTCTCCTGCCCCTCCACGAACAGCAGGCTGTACCCGTCCCACAGCGTGGCCATGCCCTGAGGACACATGGGCACCTGGGCGTTCTGGCTGTGCTTCACCAGGGTGTATCCGATGCTTGAGCCACGACCCACAGCCCCGGGGGCTCCGGAGCGACCCGTGGACCCAGTGGCGCCTGGAGGACGAGACAACAAGAAGAAATAAGAGGTTTGTTTCGCATGCTAACTGTTGGGAAAATACTGAATGTCCTCGTCCAATATCAGAGTCCACGTGATAACAAAGGTATCCCAACTGTAGCTGTGTGCATAACAGGATGTGTGATGACCTAGAAGAGCATCAGGACTGCTTGAGGCAGATGATAGCTATGTGATTAACATGATGATTCAGCCTCTATGGAGAGAGACATCAAGCATGCTCATTTCTGACGTGGAGTTAATCTGAAGTAAACATTGAAGACTGCTTTCTATTCCTCCATCTTGTGACTGTGTGACTCCCTCTCTTGGATATCAGCATGTGAAGGACGCTGCTCAGGAACTAGCTCTGTATGTGATGACTCCTTCCATTCTGGAGAGGATATTAAATACATGGATCCTGAGATTGAAGCTCAAGCCGGTGACGAGGGATTTTTAAGTATTCAGAAAAAGTCAGAATTTTGGATTTTGCGAAAAAGTCGGAATTTGGAGCAAAAAAAATCAGAATTTTGCGATTTTTAGAAAAAAGTCAGAATTTTGAGAGAAAGTCAGAATTTTTAGAGAAAGTCAACATTTTGAGAAAAAACTCAGTATTCATGACAGGATGTATGATTACCTACAAGAACCGGTATTCCTCCATCTTGTGACTGTGTAACTCCCTCTCTTGGATATCAGCATGTGAAGGACACTGTTCAGGAACTAGTTGATGCTCTGTATGTGAGGACTACTTCCATTCTGGAGAGGATATTAAATACATGGATCCTGATATTGAAGCTCAATCCAGTGACGAGTGATATATTTCTAACACTAACTTAGAAAGAGTCCAGGTATTTGCAATGGGGGAGATTTCTGGTATAAGTACGTTTATCATAGCATGTAAATGTCTGACCTTGTTCTCCAGCGGGTCCGGGGAAACCGGGGGATCCGGCCTCACCGATAGATCCGGGGTAACCAGGAGGTCCAGTCTGGCCCAGTTTGCCTCCAGGACCGGGACGACCCTTAGACCCTAAAGCAGGACACACGTTCACTCAGCCGTCAACAAAAAGTCCAGAGAGCAGTTTTTTTGTTCGTATTAGCTTAGCTTAGCATGAAGACGAGAAACACGTGGACACAGATAAACTACATCCTTACCAAAAGCAACAAAATCCACCAACAAGCATCTTAAAAAACGTAATATATAACATTTCACAACACATTTCTTATAGTATTGAAGTTGAAGCTGTTTTGTTGAACAGGAAACACACTAAATAAACTGTACTTTACTTAGTTACATCCTTGATAAACAACAAATGTTAATCATGGGTACATACAGTATAATGTTTGTAAATATAAAATCTTATGTGAATCACACCGTATAAAAACACTGATGGTTTACTGGTGAGAAGTTTTGCTATGCCAGTAAAGTGTATTTCTTAGCTTAGCTTAGCATGAAGACGAGAAACAGATCACCTACATCCTAACCAAAAGCAACAAAAAAACACCAACAAGCATCTCAAAGGTTAAATATTCAACATGTTATAATACATTTATTGTATTATTGAAGTTTTTGCAGAACTTTTTTAATCTTTGGACAGAGCTTGGCTAGCCTTTTAACCCAGTTTTCATTCATTACGCTAAGCTAAGCTAAGCTAAGCTAAGTATTCCCGCCATAAACTCACACAGACTTCAGAGTGAAATCCATCTTCTCGTTTAACTTTCACTAAATACTAAACTACTCCTTTGAACACAACCAAATAATGAGAACGAAACCTGATGTTTTCTTGTCATTTAGATATCATTTTTGGCGTTTTTCTTAAAAAAATATATATCGTTTTTTTGTCTTTAATGGGAACACAAATCTGTTATATTTAAAAAAAAATTATTTCTCTTTGTCTGTATTATTATTATTTTTGGTTTACATATGTATTCTGCATTTTGTATGTTTTGTAAGTAATTGCTGTTGTCTTTTTTTACTTTTTCTCAAGTACTTTTAGTTATTTTATTTAAAAATAAATTGTACATGTTGTGTATTAATCTAAATAAAAATGTGATCACCAAAAATATTTTTTTTTAACAAAAACAAAGATCTGGATTGTGTGATTCCTCACCTGAACGTCCGGGGAGTCCCGGCTGTCCGGGTTCTCCAGGAGTCCCGCTTCCTCCACCTCCTCCGGGGTAACCAATTTCTCCGTAGGGTCGCTCGAAGTCTTGCGGTATCCTGGGAATCATGTGTCCGGGGGCTCCCTTACGACCGGGACGTCCTGGAGAGGAAGGGATGGAGAGAGACGAGGAAATAAGATAAGATAAGATGGAGCTTTTTTAATTAACACAAAAACGTACAAAAAAATACTTAGTTCCCACTTGACAGTTAACGGAAAGAACAAAACAAAAAAACAACACGAAAACGTAGAGGGAAAGCGGCTTAACTTATCCTAACTTTTATTAACTTCTTATTTAAGTCCTCTTACCTTGCACTCCCTTGGCTCCTTTGTGTCCGTAATATCCAGAATCACCGGGATAGCCCTTCAGACCAGGACCTCCGCTGTATCCGCTCTCTCCTATTCCTCCTAAAAAACACCCCAAAACATTTGTCTCTCACACTTTCTTTTGGGGTTTATTTCATATTGTTTACAGGCCAATCGGAGCTTCACTGACCTTTGAACCCGGGGCTTCCGGGGAGTCCGGGGCCTCCGGGAAAACCAGGTTCTCCCTTTCTCCCGGGGGATCCTGGGAAACCTGGGAGTCCAGGGTCTCCTCGGTCTCCCTGAGCTGTGCCGGGACCAGGAGGACCGGGAGGACCTGGAGGACCCTGGAAACCTGAGAAGAGGAGGAGAGAAGGAGAGGAGTCAGGACGAGAGGATACAGTGAAAGGAAATAGGAAACGAAACAGGTTGAGCACAAAAGGGAAAGGCTAGGAGAAGAAAGGAAATTGAGTTTGAGGAAAGGAAGTCAATCAAAAGAAAGTAAAGGAAACTAAAGACAATTAGGGTAAGAAGTAAATCAAAATAAAGGAAGGAAGTTTCGGAAAAGAAAGGAAAGGAGAGGGTAGGAAAGGAAAGGAGAGGGAAGGAATTAAAGGAAAGAAAAGGACAGGATAGGATGGGACAGTAGAGGGGAGGATGGGGAATTGGTTTTAGAAAAGGAAGTAAATCAAAAGAAAGGAAAGCAGGTTGATAAAAAGAAAGGACAGGAGAGGGAAGGACATTAAATTGGGTTAAAAGAAAGGAGGGAAATACAACAAAAGGAAAGGACATTGGGTTAAAAGAAAGGGAAGGAAAGGGAAGGAAAGGTAAGGAAAGAGGCTTAAGAAGGAGAGGAAAGAAAATGAAAGGTAAGGAAAGGAAATGAAAGAAGAGGACAATATAGGACATTAAAAAGGACAGAAAGTGAACATATTTACCATATTCTCCATCCAGTCCAGGGAGTCCAGGGTCTCCAAGAGGTCCAAGAACGTCCGATCCCACCGTGGGACCGGGGGGTCCGGGAAGACCGGGGAACCCTGAGCGTCCGGGACCACCTGACACACACAAATAAAAACAAACCATTTTGAAATTTTTATATTCGCTAATTCATACTCTGATACACCCACTGATGTCACTTCTTCCTCAGGTGACCTTTAATTCCCGTGAAGCTCACCTTGGTCTCCTCTCTGTCCCTTGGCTCCGGGGTATCCTGGTCCCCCAGGGTAGTAGGATCCTCTCTCTCCCTTCAGACCGGGAATACCGGAAGCTCCTGGACGACCTCCAGCGTTCCCACCTGGTGTTCCTGGGAGGCCTTTAGGTCCAGCGAGGCCATTAAGACCATCCAAACCAGGGGATCCAGGTAAACCTGCACAACCACAACAGAGAGGGTTTGTTCATACTGGGGTAATACGTTTCAGGTTTAAAGTTTCAAGGCTTTTATTGTCATTTGCACATTAGCTACAGTGTAGATATGACAATGAAAAACGTAGGTCTCAGGCTCCTCTAACAGTGCGACATATATACAGTATAGGACATACAACAAATAAAACAGATAAACTAGCGCAATACATGTCCTGTCCAGTTCCAGTTTGTATCCACTTATATGCCAACACTCAATGGATTGAAACTGAATATTTGGTGACATTAAAACATGAGAATATTGGAAATGATCTGTGCTTTTTTTAAGCCAGTAAATGTTTGACTTATGGTCTTTGCAATGCTCTGGAGTAATTGGAAATGTTTGAATGAAACAAGTGAGAAACAATCCTATGAAGCAACCACTGGAATCTAATCCGACAAAAAGCCAAAATACAGAGTTAAAACCGAATTAAGGTGAAATAAACCAGCCACAAAAACCTGAAAAATTAACATTTAAATGTCAACGTTATCACTGAAGCTTCAAACTCCTCAGGAAACACACTAAATAAACTGTACTTTACTTAGCTACGTCCTTCATAAACAAAAAAAGAACATTCATACGATTTTACATATAACTTTTAGTATATAGAAAAACATTTGCTTGTTAATCACACTGTATACAAATGCTGATAATTTACTGCTTTGCTATGCCGGTGTATTTCTTAGCTTAGTTTAGCATCACGATGAGAAACAGGGGGAAACAGATAACCTACATGCTTACCAAAAGCAACAAAATCAACCAACAAGCATCTCAAAAACTAAATATTTAACATTTTACAACACATTTCTTATATTATTGAAGCTTTTGCAGAACTTTTTTATTCTTTGGACGGAGCTTGGCTAGCCTTTTAACCCAGTGTTCATCCTTTAAGTTAAGCTAAGCTAAGCTAAGCTAAACTAAGCTAAGCTAAGCGTTCCTGCCCTAGCCTCACACACGCACATTTGAATGTTAGCGTTATCACTGAAGCTTCAAACTCTTGAGTACAGTCTTGAAAGAAAGTGTAATAATCGTCTCACCTTTGGCTCCGGGACCTCCAGGCCCAGCAGGAGGTCCAGGAGTCCCGTCTGCTCCTGGTCTTCCTGGATATCCAGACTGACCTTTTGGCCCGGGGAAACCATGGGAGCCTGCAGAGGAAAGGAGGTGAACATGTTACAATCTCGCTTCCTCTGAATGTGAGTTTTACTCGTTTCTTAAAGATGTGCGATGTAGACAGCAGAGGGGAGGATGGGAAATTGGTTTTTAGGAAAGGAAGCGAATCAAAAGAAAGGAGAGCAGGTTGCGAAAAAGAAAGGAAAGGAGAGGAGAGGGGTCGGACAGGACGAGAGGATACAGTGAAAGGCAATAGGAAACGAAACAGGAAAGGGGATCAGGTTGAGAAAAAGAAGGGAGAGGAAAGGAAATTGGGTTTGAGGAAAGGAAGAACAGGATAGGATAGGAAGTAAATCAAAGGAAAGTAAAGGAAACTAAATTAGGGTAAGAAGTTAATCAAAATAAAGGAAATACGTTTCGGAAAAGAAAGGAAAGGAAAGGAAAGAAAGGTAAGGAAAGGAAAGAGGCTTCAGAAGGAAAGGAAATACAATTAAAGCTAAGGAAAGGAAAGAAGACGACAAGACAGGACATTAAAAAGGACAGAAAGTCATTATTTTATTACGAATGTGATTTTTACCCGTTTCTTAAAAATCAGTTTGCCATTGCAGCGTTTTTATCTCTTACCCGTTATTCCAGGCCGGCCTCCATCACCTGGACCTCCCTTTGATCCGGGGTAGCCTGGACCTCCTGGGAAACCGCTGTCACCGGGAGCGCCGTCATTCGCACGCCCGCCTGAAGAGAGACATCAATACGGTGTGAAATACAGAAAAGGGATATATTAAAAGAAGCAATTATGGTTTAAATATAAGCAAAAAAAGGGAATAAAAACAGTACAAGTCCACACAGTTAGGGAGTTAGCGACTTTTCTTTTTACTACTATGCGGAAATGTGAATACACAAAGATTCACTGTATTATATGTTTTAACAATCTTTCGGTCGGTTAAAAGCAGGGTATCGGAGCTAGTATGGGTAATAACAGTCTTAAAATCAAACATGGTGGGTGTTACCTGGGAAGCCTGAATCTCCGGGTTGTCCTTTAGCTCCCGATCTTCCGGGATAACCGTAGCTCTCTCCGGGAGAACCTGAGGAACAAAATACGTGAGTCAAAGTCTGCATTTACACTTTCATAAACACATATGATTGATGTTTTTTAGCGTGCGCTCACCTTTGCCTCCTGGTCGGCCATTTTCTCCAGGATTTCCATTGAAACCAGGTGTGCCGTCATCACCCTGAAAGCATCCAATCAGTGAGTCTCATTGGTAATAATACGTTTATTTAGTATAGCAGCTTTCACAGAAAGTGCTTCACAAGAAAGAAAAAAAGTTAAAATGACATGAGGCAGAAATGTAAGGATAACATAAAAACAAAACACACGAAATATATCTTTTTAAGCAAAAACTAAATATATATATGTTAGTAATTTAGTTTTTGGGAGAAGAGGTGGGATTACGTTTGTGTAACCCGCTTCCCACCCCTTTTCGGATGTGTAATTCATTTGTTTATATATAATTTGTAAGTCAGTAATATTTTAGTATATCAATTTGCCACTGCTTACGTTTGTTTAGTATAATAATTCTCTGTTTCAAATATTTTTTTAAGCAATAGTACAGATTCTTTGGGGTGGAAATCATGCCTCTCTTTATCAACAGAGAAAAAACATGGCATGACAGGAATACCATACTTAATGTACGGAGCCCCCTAGAGGACATGGAGAAGAAAAATAATAATAATTTGAACAAAAAAGAGATCTCGCAAAACATTTAAATTTTTTTTGTTCCATTTTTTTTTTTTTTTATACTTTTCATTTAGTACTTCCTGGTCAGTTCGGCTGCTACGGCAACACAGAAACCACAACAATGGAGTGGTTTATCGATTTTACTTTGAGCTTGGCCTTAAATATAAAGATATAACATCAGTGCTTGGCAATAGGCACGGGTTTCACACATAGACTGTATATATAAAAGGGTTTCACAAAGTGAAGACACCTCAAGAAAACACTCAGAGCGAGGGGACATGCACGTTCCTCTGAGCTGAGTTATTGACAGATTTGAATTTCGCGGATCAATAACTCATGAACATAACGTTGTAAAAATACAAACAACATGACTTCACAATCATAGCAAGGTGGACAACGAGCTACAGAGTAGTTTTTATCAGAACAGTTCGATACGCGCCGTCATCCGAGCTAAACATCAATAATTGGTCACAATCTGCAGCTGGAGGAAGGAGAGGAGGAGTGCTTAGTCTACAAACTGCAACGGGGTTTTGCAAGATCTCGCAAAAGTATTGCGGAATATCACAAAGGGGTTTTGCGAGATCTCGCAAAACATTTTATTTTTTTTCAAATAATTTTTTTTTCTCCTCGGGTGCTCCGTATTAATGACATACATAGTCATAGTGGGAAAGAACATACAAAATAGTACAGCGGTTCCCAACCTGTGGGCCGCGGCCCCCTAGTGGTCCGCAAAGGCATTGCAAGTGGGCCACCAAATCATTTGCAAAACATTATGATTTGTGTGGAAACATTTCATTATTAAGATTTTTTTTTATTTGAACCCCTTTTCCTTTCTCTTTCTTGATCCTCCTTAGCAACGGTTATTACAGTCCTTGACAACGGTGTGTTTAACACGTGCCACATGTTCTGAATTGACCAATCAGAACTTTATTTAGCCTCCATATTGTTTATGGTTGAATGTGGGCCGCAACATTTTTATTCTTAAGTGGGCCCTGAGTTGAAAAAGGTTGAGAACCGCTGAAATATTATATATAATAAAAATAAATAAACAAACTTAAAGGGTAGTATCATAATTATCAAGTTTCATTTCATTATTATTTGTTTTTAGGATTGTTTTACACATTCGAAATAAAATCAAACACATTTCAAGTAGAAAGAAAAGCCAATGTAAAAAGATGGGTAGAAACAGTTTTCAAGTTATGTTTTCTTACCCTCGGTCCAGCCATGCCGGGGAATCCCATAATACCAGATTCTCCCTTTGGTCCAGGGTATCCTGGGGTACCTGGTTGCCCGGGGTAACCAGGTACTCCAGGCTGTCCTTTGCTCTGTTCGGCGTAACCAGGAAGTCCGGGAAGACCCCGACGACCAGGTTGAGCCGGGAAACCCTTGTCACCTGAGAGCAGAGGCAGATTTAATCAGAATAATAATAATAATAATAATAAAAAAACAGAATATTAATAATAATAATAATGAAATACAAATAATTACAAATAATATTAAACATAATACAAAAAAAGTAATACGAATATAAAAACCCATAAAAGAATAATACAAATACAAATAATAATAATAATAATAATAATAATACTATACATACCCGGGTTAAAATGTCTTAAAAAACACTTAAAATATAAATCACACAATATATTATATTAATTGATACTTTAGAAGCAGCTTTGAGAAGACGTTCACGTTGTCTGTGTCTCAGATGTCAACAATAACAGATAAACAGGAAGTAGATCTACCTCTGGGTCCGGGGAAACCAGGAAGGCCGCTGCCTCCGTTGTTTCCTGGTTCTCCTTTTTCTACAAACTCTGATCTGAACGGAGGGGAGGGCAGACCGGGGGAGCCGGGGTATCCTCTGTCCCCTGAAGGAGGAAAAACACACATTATGAGAGCCCTTCGTTAAAATGCAACTTTAACCACTTTTTTTGGTCGTAATCTTCAGTATTTATTTTTCATGTTAAGTAGATTAAAGACTTATTTTCTCTGCTATACAAGGTCGTTGATTTCCCTCTGCTTTTGGCCTTTTGTGACACACTACTAAGTAACCTGCACTCTCATCTGCACTCTTATGTAAATATATTTAACATGTTCATACGAATGCACAACTTATCACTTAATTCTGGATGCTTTACCTTTCGCTCCGGAGTACCCGGGGCCGCCGTTGAGTCCGTTTCTACCCTGTCCTCCAGCCTGTCCTTTCCCTCCAGGGAAGCCAGAAGATCCAGGACGTCCCGGGAGTCCAGGGAAGCCCATCAGTCCTGGGAAACCTGACTCACCTGTGGAAAACACAGACAATCAAAATGTCACTGAATCCTTGAAATATTGTGAATAAACCATGATCCTATCCGCTGTGCGTTCAAACTAGATTCAGAATCACTGATAAGACTCTGTGATATCTTCCTAAACTAACTTAACAGCAACAGGAAGACATAGAAACACCATTTAATACATTACAATAGGAAAACATGCAATCAAATAAACCTTGCTGATTACACTATCATATTCTATTGACATGTATATAGACTTTTTTATTTTTTATCTTTGTATTTTATTATATATGTTGCATTGTTGGAGGACATCAGGTCAGAATAATTTCATTGCCATTTCTACAATGTAGCTTTATGACAATAAAACCTTTGAATCTTGATTCTCCCTAGTGTTACAGTCGGTCCCCAAACATGTGAGTACCAGAGATGGTACACACATCCTTTACTTGAGTAGAAGTACAGATACTCGTGTTTAAAAAGTACTGACTAAACTTCTTTACTCAAGTGAAAGTAAAGAGGCTTTGAAGTGTACTTCAGTAAAAAGTACCCATAGCTACCAGCTGTTTTAAAGAGTACCTGACCTCCCTTTATATTAATAGAACAATAATGTCATTGTTAGCTAATGAATGTTTCCATGCCGACCAACGGCAACATGACAACGTTTCCATTGGTCCCTCTTCTTTAGAGAAGACCAGGACATGATGGATACACGGATCGTGTTCAAATAAACATGTAAGAAGTAGAAAGTACAGGTATAGAAAAATGTACTTAAGTACAGTAACGAAATATTTGTACTCCACTACTTCCCACCAGTACTTTGATGATAAACAGCAACTCCAGCCTACCCTTTCTTCCCGGTGTTCCTGGGATCCCGTCTCTAGTTCCCGGTCCGGGGGGTCCGGAGGGTCCTCGGGCCCCTGGAGTTCCAGGGGTACCGGGCACGCCGGGGGTCCCCTTCATCCCCGCTGGTCCTGGGAAACCTGGGTCTCCTCTGTCTCCCTTTCTACCGGGGAAACCTGAGGGGGGACGGACGAAGGACGGCGAGACGGGCAGAAGAAAGGCGGAGGAATTTAGTCAGAAGGAGAAGGAAATATAAATCTATACACTAATAGACATAGTAATTTCACTTTTGCATACACTTAAGTGAAGAAAAGGAAGGTGGAATTTAATCAGAAGGAGAACAGTATACATGGAAATATAGGCTACATCTAAATACTAATAGATTTTTAAGAAAAAACAAAGTATATATGTTAATAATTTAGTTTTTGCGAGAATTAAATAAGTTTAAACTTCACTCCTTTTCGAATGTGTAATCAGGTAAATCATTTGTTTATATATAATTTTTAAGTCAGTAATATTTTTGTTTATCAATTTGATACTGATTAACTTTGTATAGTATAATAATTCTCATGTTTCATTTCATTATTACGATAATTTGTTTGTATTATTCTTTTACACATTTGAAATAAAAAAAAAAAAAAAAAAATAGACTAAATAATTTCACTTTTTCAGTAACTGAGTAACAAACACATAAACTTACCTGTAATGTAACTTACCTCCAACACAATAGCTAAGTTCATTAATACATATAGCACTTTATGATTTATTTCTATTATTAAAACACACAGTTTGGCCACAAAGTACAATGCAAACAACTACGTCGTGTCATTGCTTTGGTTAGGCTGCAATTGCACTTGTTATTAAATCATTTCAGCTCATTAAAAAGGGATTTAAATAGTTTACATATCAAATCTGCAATATTTTATCCAAAGATATACAAATCTCAAGTGCAATTCCAGGCTGAATTAGCGTTTTCTCAACCGCCGAGTTGTGCTAGCAGACTACCACTACTGTTGACTTTCTTAAAAAGAGGACAGTGTTCAACACACCCATGCATCTAAAGTACATTTAAGCCATTACGTGTTTATAACCTCGCACTAATACAGCACGATGAATGGATGCGGTGAAATTAAAAGTCCTTTTTTAAGAGGTTTCTAAGGTGCTTGTTAAAAAGCCAGTCGTCACGCACACTAATGCAAAAACACATCTTAGTACAGATTACACTTCAGGAGGAGGGTTAGTACCGGCTGCAAAAAAACCAACATCAGTGGAAGTCACATTTCATAATAAACGTTTCTGGATCTGTAGCAGCGGAAATGTCCATCTTAAGCTAATGTTCTGATCTTTAATTGAGTTGTAAAATATATTTTCCAACTGTAAAATATATTTTCCAACTGTCCTACAATCAGCTGTCCTTTCAGCATGTACAATAGATTCACTAATGGGATGAAAACATGATCCACATACTATATTTCTAAGTTGTTTTTAAATGTATCTTGTTTACGTGCAGAGAAGGAAGCAACACTATTGATTATTCACTAAGAAACTTTTCTTATAATTATTTCCAACGTTTAGGAGTTATCTATAAAATGAGATTACATTTAAATAGTTAGTTGCTCAAATTAAACCTCTAGATAGAAAAGGCACTCAAAGTCGGAGTTCCTACTGAACAAAAGCATTAAAATATATCCTGACCATTTAGTTTGGTGAACTTTTAGCTTATTATATATAGGAAGAAGTAACTAAAGAAATTGTTAAAAATGACTTCCTTCTAGAAAAAGTAGAATATCGATGCCGAAAATCGGAGTTCCCACTTTCACAATTGTACAAGACTGGTTTTTCACACCACTGACTGGAAAAAGGAATCGGAATATGCAGATGATTTGTCTGCTGTTTGGCAAGCTTGAAATATTTTAACGTTTAGGAGTTTTCCGCTAAACGATATCACATTTAAATAGTTAGTTCAAATTAAACCTCTAGAGAACTTCAAACTTGAACATTTTAGATCTACTGCTAGGGCTGCTCGATTATGGCAAAAATCATAATCTCGATTATTTGGGTCAATAATTGGCTTTGAAAACATCCATTTATCGGAGAAAAAAAATGTGAACAGTATGTTTTTAACAGTTGATTACGCTGAACTTTAATTATAATTCAACTGGAAAACCAAAAAAAAATGTATAAAAAAAAAAAAAAAAAAAAGTAATAATAATTAAAACATTTTTTATTTCGATTACGTTGTTTTCGTAATCGTTGCAAGCCATAATCGTAATCGCGATCAAAATTCGATTAATAGAGCAGCCCTACCTACTTCTAGAAAAACTCACTGAAAGTTGGAGTTCCTCCTTTAACTTCTATGTAGAAAACACTTAAATATATCCTTTATTTCTTGGAGAAGACTAGTTTGACACACCGTTGACTTGAAAAAGGAATCAGAATATGAATCAGAATATGAATCGGAATATGCAGACGGACATTTGTCTGCTGTTTGGCAAGCTTGAAATATTTCAACGTATGTTTTTAAGAGTTGATTACCCTGAACTTTAATTATAATTCAACTGAAAAACCAAAAATGTATTAAAAAAAAAAAAAAAAAGTAATAATAATTAAAAAAAAAATTATTTCGATTACGTTGTTTTCATAATCGTTGCAAGCCATAATCGTAATCGCGATTAAAATTCGATTAATAGAGCAGCCCTACCTACTTCTAGAAAAACTCACTGAAAGTTGCAGTTCCTCCTTTAACTTCTATGTAGAAACCACTTAAATATATCCTTTATTTCTTGGAGAAGACTAGTTTGACACACCGTTGACTTGAAAAAGGAATCAGAATATGAATCAGAATATGAATCAGAATATGAATCAGAATATGAATCAGAATATGAATCAGAATATGCAGATGGACATTTGTCTGCTGTACAGATGAGAAATGGCGAGCGCTGTTAGAGCGTTTGGTCTAAAGCACGAAGCAGGAGGAAGGAGGGATTTGAAGCAAAAAGGATGGATGTGGAGGAGGAGGGCGTGTCTCACCTTGGCAGCCTATAGCGAATGACCCAACACCAAGAAAAGATGGAGGGATGAGAGGATGATGCAGATAATGGTGGTGGTGTGTAGGAAGGAGGGAAGGAAGGAGGAGGAAACACAGAGAAATGCAAAACAGGAGAATTCTTTTGGGTGATGCAGAGTTTCAAATGAACAACAGGAAAAACAAAAACTGTGGTGTCTGATTCGTCAACGCAGGAAAAGTGAAAAAAGGGAGGGGGGGGGAGGAGTGACAGCCGAGTCCAAACTAAACCCTCTTTTACTAGAAATCAAGCTCCAAATAACTTCACACTAGAAGTCCCACAGAATTCAACTGAAGTGTCGTGGAGGAACAGGCTGAGTTGTCCTCACCTGGAGATCCGCTCAGTCCGACATTACCGGGAAAACCGGGACGACCGAGAATACCAAAGGTCGGCTCGCCTGGAAGTCCGGGGAGACCGTTGTTACCAGGGTAACCGTCCACTCCTCGCTCTCCCTTCAGACCGGGAACGCCGAAACGCCCGTCGCCACCTGGGAGAGGGGATATAGTTATATTTAGACTTTTATTTTATTAGTCGATTTATTGAACATGTTAGAACCAAATAAACAAAAATAAACAAAAATAATAATTGTAACAAAGAGAAGCAACAAAAAAAAAAATGTCAAGGTATAACAAAAAAATTTAAACAAATGCTCATAGTTTCTGTCATGTTCAAAAGGGGCAAGAAGAAGCTTAAAGATGTTTCCCTCTGGCGTACATTACTGGCAGTTTCTTATTTGAGCATTTTATTGCACATTCTTACTTCTTATGTTTACCTACTATTTAATTGTATACATCTTTTATTTTATATCTGTCTTAAATGGAACAACTGTCGGGAAACCCGTTTTTCCCCGGGACAAATAAATGATACTAGCACCAATTTGACTTCTTATAAGTACTACATGAATGCCTCTTTTTATGAAGGGTAAAATCAGTTTTAGGATGTTCGAGCCCCTTAAGGTCAAATTTCGAGAAAATATGTTTTAGTTAGAATCACATTTAGATGCTTTTTTGAATACCCTTTCCATTAATTCCACAGTTTTGTATAGTTTTGTTCTGTTTCTGTTTGCTTCTGCTACCAAAACCCTACTTTTAGCACAATTTTGATATATTTTATTAATCCTCGTGGGGAAATTCTTTCTCTGCATTTGACCCATCCTGTGTTAGGAGCAGTGGGCTGCCATTTTGAACAGCACCCCGGGAGCAGTGTGGGGAACGGTGCCTTGCTCAGGGACACTCGGGAGCACTTGGTCTTGCCGGGACTTGAACTGGTGACCTTCCAGTTGCCAAGCCGAGTCCCTATCGACTTCGCCACCACCGCCTTACATTGTTTTGGTACTGATTAAAACTGATTAATTGAAAACTCCCTTGATGAAGGTTATAAATATCTGTTTTTGTTCAAAATGATTACAAAAGGTGTCGATCAACCATGTGGTCATTTCAGAGGATGTGTCTTATGGCGTTGAATCCAAGCTCAGGAGGAGTGGACTAAATGAAAGAATCAGTGTCTCAAACCCACCAGGTTGTCCCGGCCCTGCAGGGGTCCCGGGCTGGCCCTTGTCTCCAGGCGTTCCTGGTCGTCCGTTCTGTCCCGAGGAGCCAGGCGTGGCCCCCAGCACCTCTCCAGGCTGGCCCTTTCCTCCGGGACGACCAGGAACTCCATCCTTCCCTCTGCCGCCGTCAAAGCTCTGTCCGGGACCGCCGGGAATACCGGAATCCCCTCTGGGTCCGGGGAAACCTGCACGGAGGAAAGGGGAGAAAGAGCGGGGAGTTATTTTATTTAAAAAAAAAGGCAATCTCAATCTTTATTTATTCATATAGCACATTTAAATAACCTCAGTTGACCAAAGTGCTGTACAGGGAATACATACAATATAAAATAAGTTAACACTATAGGAGTAAAATAATAAAACAATAATTAACGTCCTCCACGACTTCTGTAGTCCTATTCAGCCACTCTATTAAGTGTCGTCTCTGATCTCGATAATTAGGGTACGGGTTTACCTTGTGGTCCAGGTTGTCCTCCAAAACCGGGGTTTCCTCTGTCTCCTTTGGACCCGTCAAATCCGGGACGTCCGGGTCCTCCTGGGAACCCTGACTGACCTTTAGGGCCTGACGGGTAAATGCACATTGGAACTCATTATGAGTGTCCTTCGGTTCCTTGAAATGTCATTGTTATCAAATGTTTTGGTAGTAATGAGTATTTCTCTCTCATGTTAAGTAGATTAAAGTCTTATTGTCTCTGCTATACAATCTATCTAGTTCATACAAGTCTTTATATCTGCTCCAGAAATCCTATAAGGAACAGGAAGCTGCATAATTACGGTTTTGTTGGTTAGGGTAGCTGTAGTAAGGAGTCAGAAGGAAGTGACGGCTATAACACATCTAATTATTTCATTAAAAAGTCATAAATTATAGTTTTTTTAAATGTTATTTCACAAGATATTATGTTTCTTATGAAATCCACTGAAATTAATCCATTCGCGAATGCTGTCCTGTTATTTCCATCCAACATTTGTAACATATTAAATTCTTCCAAACTGCAGTTCCACTCCTTTCCGTTAGGACTATAAAAAAGAAAGACATTTCCTTTAAATAAAACTGATAAATCTGGCTTTTTTTATGCATTAAAAACAGACAAAAAATCAGAAAAAACAGCTCAGATCAGAAAATATTAAATATAAAATGTTAGGCAAATTAAAACATTTTTTTTAATTAGATGAAACAGACAGGAAGTGCATTCGTCGAAAGAAAAGGGTGATTTTTTCGTAAATGGTACCTGGTCGTCCGAGTCCTCCGGGGTATCCGGGCTCTCCGATCTCACCGGGTATGGAGCACGGTAAAACTGTGCCTGGTAGCAGTCACACAAGTTAGCACACACACTTTAAATACTTTAACAAACAGTGAACAAAAGATAACATACATGCCTACTTGTTTTTTTAATATAAGAGATCGTCTAATAAATCTGCACATATTTAGCAAAAATGAGAATTCTTTACACACAATATTTCTATTATTGTTATTTAAACAGAATACTCATGAATGTGTGTCGCAGCGTTGATTGTCTGTCGCCTCCATTCACGCCAAATTCACGACTTTCATTTCGGTTAATCTGAGTTGAATTATGGGAATTATTGTTGTTGTTATTATTGTTGAATGTTGTTAGTGGCAAATTTCATCGCAATGAAGTTCAAAGATGATGACTGAAAAGTTCAATTCAATCTGATGTTGGGGAATCAGGTTTATGATTTCCTTATACACCCCATCCAACCCCCAAAATAACCCCAAAACTCAGGTTATTAAAGCTCTCAGCAGAGGGGGCGGGGCTTGAAAGCATGCGGCAGGTTTCAGCAGCTTTGATTGGACGAAGAGGAGAGTGCTTGTTTTTAAAGAGTGTTGTTTGTCAAGCTGAAACTCGACCGTCAATCATCACTGACTGCAGAGTCATGAACAAATGATTGACAGCTGGCTTCAGAATTTCAAAAGACTACATTTCCCACAATCCCTTGCACAATAGAGTAGTAAACAGGTCATCTGAGCCTATGTAGGTTAAACTGTTATATAAAACAGCAATCCTAGACAAGGGACTTTTCGTTATTCTTTCTTTTGGGTAAGCAAATATGTGGCAATACTTGAATACTGAAATCCAGCAGTGGTCGGGGTGTCCGAAACAAAAAATCTAGTCCCGTGTTTTCTCTGGCTGGTGGAGGAAAAAGTTAGTTACCCACCCGTTCCCTCTCCGTCGTCATTAACCCCTGCACAGCTGTTTTCACCTGGACAGATACACATGCACAGGGGCAGTGAGAGAGGTGAGAGAGGTGAGAGAGAGCGAGAGAGAGAGAGAGAGAGAGAGAGAAGATGGCAGCAGACAAAGCCAGTCAGGGTCATTTTGCATGCGTCAATAAAGCAAATTAAATCTTATTTTCCATCAAACAGATATCAGCTAATCAGTTCAATTCATTCAAGGCTCATTCCGTTAAGGCAACAAAGCATTTTGAAATGCCCGCTTCAATAAAAAAAGAAACAGGTTATTCCACCCAATGAGAGGAGAGACTCAGAGTGAGTGTCTCGGCTCATGTGAGTGACAATAACCTTCATATTAAGAGCAAAAATCAATCAGTGGTTTAGCATTAGCGTCACGGTGCGAGAGCTCACATTCACACGGGAGAGGCTGAGGGTTTGTGTCCTTTAGTCTCGGAGAAGAAGATGATTTAGATTTAAAGGAAGCCGCTGGTGTCATTTTCTGGCAACTAAAGTTAAGTGGCTCTCTATCATAGACGCCATATATTGCTTTAATTGTATGTTTTTGTTAGCTTTACAGGCATCTTACATACACCTAGAGCAGTGCTTCTCAAAGTGTGGTCCGTGAGCACCCCCTAGTGGTCCGCGAGTATATTGGTAACATTTCACATTTGAAATAAATAAATGAATTTAAGTTTTCCGCACTCTCACGGGAATATCTCCGCAATGGAGCGAGCTTAAGTTTAACTTTTGATTGCATGACATAGCCCAGCGCAACACCTTCATCACACATATTGCCACTTGTTTGTACCACTTTCAGGCAATTTGTAATCTGTTCTAGAAAAACGATGTGATTTTGGATATTTGTGGAGTTAGGTGGTCCGCGAGTGTTCTTTTATTGGTTAAGTGGTCCTTGGTATGAAAAAGTTTGAGAAACACTGACCTAGAGATACATGTATTGCCTAGTTTTAAGTCTAAATAATTGATAATTTATTACAAAAAGTGCGTTACTACACTTGATTCCATATATGTGGCTCTAACTTCTGCCATATATCAATTTAAATAACTTGAGAAATTATTTAACGTACATAAAAAAGTCAAAAAGTACATGTGTTTCTATTTAACTAAAGTTAGTAACTAGGATTACATGTTATTAAAAGACTATATATTCAATATAAGACTCTAAATATGTCTTTTAAAAGAAAAATTGTTATAATATATACACAAATACATTTATATATATACGTTACAGGCTTTAAACCTAGCTTGAAATGTGTAAAACATCTTATATAATCTATCTAGCAGTACATACACCTAGACATACATTTTGAATTACTAGTTTTAAGTCTAAATTATTTATAACGTATTACAAAAAGTGCGTTACTACACTTGATTCCATATATGTGGCTCTAACTTCTGCCATATATCAATTTAAATAACTTGAGAAGTTATTTAACGTACATAAAAAAGTCAAAAAGTACATGTGTTTCTATTTAACTAAACTATTAACTAGGATTACATGTTATTAAAAGACTATATATTAAATATAAGACTCTAAATATGTCTTTTAAAAGAATTTTTTTAATAATATATACAAAAATGCATATATATATATATATATATATATATATACATTACAGGCTTTAAACCTAGCTTGAAATGTGTAAAACATCTTATATAATCTATCAAGCAGTACATACACCTAGCCATACATTTTGAATTACTAGTTTTAAGTCTAAATTATTTATAACGTATTACAAAAAAGTGTGTTGAGTCCATCTATGTGGGCTAAATTAAAATCATTTTACATACATCAAAATCATCAAATGATCCGTAAGTACGTAAGTTTCTACTTTTCTAAACTATTAACTAGGACCAGATGTTATTAAGAGACTATATATTATATACAAGACTCTAAATATGTCTTTTAAAATAAAAACGGTGGGTGTTTTATTAGTTTTGAGAAGCGTCGCCTTTGTGCACCAATACAGGATTAATTAGACGTAGAATTAAAAATGAACACCAGTATTTCCCTTCAAAAATAAAAACCAAATTCAATAATTCATCACAAATAAATGATAATTTCTCACTTCCTCCGAGACTAAGGAAGCACAGCAGCTCGTTGCAGCGTTACCATCACATGAGTCAAGAAGCTCATTAATGGTCTCTATTAATCATGGAGACCATTAATCACGAGTTAAGCAGCAGCCGAGGCGTGAAGGCGGGAAGCTGCTGTCGGGGGAAAAGAGTCTGACATGGCGTCTCTTCAGATCCCCAGGGAAAATGTCCTCTCATGGTTTTAAAGGGGTTAGGATGAAGTTGCTATGGTTACTACAGGACATGGAGGATGGATAGTAATCGAAGGGGATGGATTTATGGTCAACCTGTGAGGAGAATAAGGCGTTACACACACACACACACACGCACGCACGCACGCACGCACGCACGCACACACACACACACACACACACACACACACACACACACACACACACACACACACACACACACACACACACACACACACACACACACACACACACACACACACACACACACACACACACACACACACACACACACACACACACACACACACACACACACACACACACACACACACACACACTTACCTCGTGGTCCTGGTAACCCTGGTTGTCCTGGTAGTCCCGATATTCCCGGCTCTCCAGCATCTCCACGGAAACCTGGCGTGCCGACGTATCCTCCGCCGAGTTCTCCAGGTTCTCCGGGACGACCCTTAGCACCCGGGTATCCTGGGAACCCTTTCTCTCCGACTGTGCCGTATCCACCGTCACCCTGCAGAGAGAGAGAGAGAGAGAGAGAGAGAGAGAGAGATAATACGTTTATTTATTATACGGTTAAATGCTGCTTTACAGAAGCACGTTGCCCATAAACTACATGTCCCACAATGCATCTCATTCTGTGAAATTGAGTTTGACACCCCTGAATTAGATTAATATATCTAGGAGCCAAAATGCTACTTCGCCTGAGTTTATTATTTGTATTATTATTATTTGTTTACGTCACTTTTATTTGTATTATTATTTGTTTACGTCTTACATGGCGGATGACAGAGGCTGAGCTGGCGCTGACATTTTTTCTGTTGACCGTTTTGGCCCCACTAAGTTATTGTGTGTTTGATTTTGTTTATTGTTACATATCTTCAACCTATCGGACTTTCTCATTGAAAACACGTCGCGGCGCAAAGTCAAGCTTAGCCTCTCGGCGACTCAAAGTTAACGGGGAATTGAGCCGCCACAATATGAACAGTAACGTGTTTGAACACTCACGGGGGGTCCAGGAGTTCCAGGGAATCCGGAAATTCCGTCTCTTCCGGGTTTTCCAGTTTCTCCGTTAGGTCCGCGGGGGCCATTTCCTCCGAGTTCTCCTTTCACGCCTAAACCAAGATTGGGGTAAAAAGACGTTCCTTTCTCCCCCTTACGACCGTAGATTCCGGGTTCACCGGAACGACCCTGAAACAGGACAGAAATCACAGTTGAGAAACATACATTCTGGCTCAATTATGACACAATACTTCTGATTCACTACTAAGAAAAGAATACCATTTCATTTTTCAAAACCTTTATTTTCTAGCCAATCTTGCAGAATATATGTCAAAATAAAGTTGTATTGTGGCACAAAAGAAGTGTGATGTACACTAGATGTATCAATTAGTATTGCAATTTTAATATAATAATATATAATAAGGGTTCACCAGAACGACCCTGAAGCCGGACAGAAATCACTTTTGTGAAACATGTATTTTGGCTAAATGATGGGTCAGCATTCCCCGGTAGAAAAGAAATGGTTGTTGCATGTATGTAAATGCATATGTATTACATGCATATATAGTCGAAAGTACAGGTATTTGTGTTCAACATGTAAGAAGTAGAAAGTACAGGTATTTGTGTTCAACATGAGAGAAGTAGAAAGTACAGGTATTTGTGTTCAACATGTGAGAAGTAGAAAGTACAGGTATTTGTGTTCAACATGTAAGAAGTAGAAAGTACAGGTATTCGTGTTCAACATGTGAGAAGTAGAAAGTACAGGTATTTGGGTTCAACATGTGAGAAGTAGAAAGTACAGGTATTTGAGTTCAACATGTGAGAAGTAGAAAGTACAGGTATTTGAGTTCAACATGTGAGAAGTAGAAAGTACAGGTATTTGAGTTCAACATGAGAGAAGTAGAAAGTACAGGTATTTGAGTTCAACATGTGAGAAGTAGAAAGTACAGGTATTTGAGTTCAACATGTGAGAAGTAGAAAGTACAGGTATTTGAGTTCAACATGAGAGAAGTAGAAAGTACAGGTATTTGAGTTCAACATGTGAGAAGTAGAAAGTACAGGTATTTGAGTTCAACATGTGAGAAGTAGAAAGTACAGGTATTTGAGTTCAACATGTGAGAAGTAGAAAGTACAGGTATTTGAGTTCAACATGTGAGAAGTAGAAAGTACAGGTATTTGAGTTCAACATGAGAGAAGTAGAAAGTACAGGTATTTGAGTTCAACATGTGAGAAGTAGAAAGTACAGGTATTTGAGTTCAACATGTGAGAAGTAGAAAGTACAGGTATTTGAGTTCAACATGTGAGAAGTAGAAAGTACAGGTATTTGTGTTCAATATGTAAGAAGTAGAAAGTACAGGTATTTGTGTTCAACATGTGAGAAGTAGAAAGTACAGGTATTTGTGTTCAACATGTGAGAAGTAGAAAGTACAGGTATTTGTGTTCAACATGTGAGAAGTAGAAAGTACAGGTATTTGTGTTCAACATGTGAGAAGTAGAAAGTACAGGTATTCGTGTTCAACATGAGAGAAGTAGAAAGTACAGGTATTTGAGTTCAACATGTGAGAAGTAGAAAGTACAGGTATTTGAGTTCAACATGTAAGAAGTAGAAAGTACAGGTATTTGTGTTCAACATGAGAGAAGTAGAAAGTACAGGTATTTGAGTTCAACATGTAAGAAGTAGAAAGTACAGGTATTTGAGTTCAACATGTAAGAAGTAGAAAGTACAGGTATTCGTGTTCAACATGAGAGAAGTAGAAAGTACAGGTATTTGAGTTCAACATGTGAGAAGTAGAAAGTACAGGTATTTGAGTTCAACATGTGAGAAGTAGAAAGTACAGGTATTTGGGTTCAACATGTAAGAAGTAGAAAGTACAGGTATTTGAGTTCAACATGTGAGAAGTAGAAAGTACAGGTATTTGTGTTCAACATGTGAGAAGTAGAAAGTAAAAAGTCGTCAGAAAAATAAGTAGTGGAGTAAAGTACTGATACCAGAAAAATGTACTTAAGTACAGTAACGAAGTATTTGTACTCCACTACTTCCCACCACTGGCTAAAATACAAACAATTGAACTTACAGTAGGTCCCTGATTGCCTCCAAAGCCAGGTGTGCCTCCATCTCCCAGCTCCCCCTTTCTTCCGGCGTATCCGGGGTTCCCGCTGGGTCCGGGCGGTCCCTGTAACCCAGGCGTTCCCGACGTTCCCCCCCCGAGGCAGGCGCAGTCTCCGGATTCACCTGCAGGACGGAGGACAGGACGACAGGATGAGAAGTGGGGAAAAAGACGAGTAAAAGAGAGGAACGAGGGATGGGTGATGTGAGGGTAAAGGAAATATATTACAAGAGTCTGTTCAATATGTCTATTACAGGACATGACGACACATTTAATCAAACCCTAATCCTTTTACACATTTTAAAATAAATAGCAAGTAAATTAAATGTGAAATATATCTTCAACCTCAAAGAAACAAGTTATTAAATAATTTCTTGTGTGTGTGTCTGTGTGTACTGTATACGTGTGTGTGTACCTTTGTATCCATTGAATCCATTGTTGCCGGGCAGACCTCTAGAGCCGGGCAGTCCAGGCTGGCCGGGGTAAGCTATGGGAGCTGTAAACACACACACACACACACACACACACACACACACACACACACACACACACACACACACACACACACACACACACACACACACACACACACACACACACACACACACACACACACACACACACACACACACACACACACACACACACACACAATTACATCACTTTTTCCACAAAGATGACAAAATAATATGAGTTATTTAGATTTCACACTGTTGAACGTGAGCTGTAAGCTTGCACTGACTGATGAAAGATGTAAAAAAAAGAGAAATCTGTTAAATTCCAATAAAATAATAATTTATTTTACATATCTCTTCTTCTAAAATGTAAAAAGAAAACCTATTTTTGGGTTTTTATTTCAGTTTCAGTCACTTTTTACAATTAAATCCACAATTTAGCTGATTTTTTTTAAGCAAAGATACACATAGATAATAATAAAATAAAATAAAAAGTGTTTTAAAGAAAACCCTTCACTTCAGCTTCAAGTATTACTCTTATAGAACTAAGAGTAAACAATTATACAAATTAGGAGTTGCTTAAATCTCGCAGCACAGTGCAAACACAGCCCAGCGTCACAGTGTGAAATAAGCATTAGTCTCTTTGTTCCGTGTGTGATATGAAAGCTGCTGTGGCAAGGTGACAGACGCTTCTTCAATAGCATTAACTTAATATGAAATATAAAACAGCGTGGCACTTGTTGTCAGTGATTTTACATCGACTATAATGGCTGAGAGCTACTTGCCGCAAGCAGCATGCATTAGCGCGTTGCAGCTGCAAAGCAAAGGAAATCAAACGGTTCTTTCTAATATCAAATCTTCCAAGCAACCTGAAAGAGATTATTATCATATGGGGTTAGATTCGTCTCGGTAATATTTGTGCGAACATAGAAATCATTTATGTGTTATTTGTAATAAACGTCAAACACCTTCCACAATATTTTCACAAATAAAAAAAAGAATTTGTGAATCTCTCTCTAACATTGACAACTTTCGATCAGGCGTGAATCAATGTCGTATTTGTCAAACGAAAATGCGCTCGCGGATCTCAAATCTCTGTTTTGTGGAGCGTCTTTGTACAAATATAGTATTCAAAGATCTTTGTTTTATTT